>NC_052048.2:0-300000 GCF_903992535.2 Arvicola amphibius
ACCAGATTCAGTCACAGAAAGATTGATCTAAGACACCAAGTCGCTCCTGGCTCCTTTTGATGGAAGAGATGGGCAGGCGCCAATGCAAGATCTCCAACAACATGAAGGGAAACATGACATCAAAAGAATCCTGACATACCTAAACAACAGGATTTGAAGACCCTATAACATAAGCACTACAGGCACCACCATTTGTGGCTCCCAACTCTCTGCTCTGTACAGACAGAGCCTAGGCATGGAAGTTATTCAGAGACTGCCAGCAGTGTGTTTCAAGATCACTTAGGAATTCTTAGGACAAGGCAGGAACACAATAAACTCTGTTTGTCCATTGACTCCCACCCAGTCGGGGGAGGATGCACCACACCTGCTGCAAGCCTTCGCAGGCCACTCTACCTAGGTTGGGGGCAGCAGCCACTGAAACGCCAAGCCAAGCGACTCCTCTGAACGTGGGAGAGCAGCCAAATGCACCAAGACCCAGTTATCCCAGGGGGTAGAGAGGATGTCACAGAAAATTCCGAAAATACCAGTGATGACCACATAGGGGGCAACTCCCTGCCTCTCAAGAATCACTCCCAAGACCCTACTCCAGAGAAAATAGAAGAACTTGACCTTAAACAATACTTTATGAAAATAGAGGACCTTAAACAGGAGGTAAAAACTGACATAAATAAAGGGAGATTGACAAACAAAAAGGGAGTGGAGGGCTCCTTCAGATTGTGCTTCAAGGAATAGCTTCTACTCTGGCACTGAGACAATCCAACCAGATTCAGTCACAGCAAAGATTGATCTAAGACAACCAAGTCGCTCCTGGCTCCTTTTGAAGGAAGAGATGGCAGGCGCCAATGCAAGATCTCCTCCAACAACATGAAAAGGAAACATGACATCAAAGAATCCTGACATACCTAAACAACAAGATTTGAAGACCCTATAACATAAGCACTACAGGCACCACCATTTGTGGCTCCCAACTCTCTGCTCTGTACAGACATAGCCTAGGCATGGAAGTTATTCAGAGACTGCCAGCAGTGTGTTTCAAGATCACTTAGGAATTCTTAGGACAAGGCAGGAACACAATAAACTCTGTTTGTCCATTGACTCCCACCCAGTCGGGGGAGGATGCACCACACCTGCTGCAAGCCTTCGCAGGCCCACTCTACCTAGGTTGGCGGCAGCAGCCACTGAAACGCCAAGCCAAGCCACTCCTCTGAACGTGGGAGAGCAGCCATATGCACCAAGACCCAGTTATCCCAGGGGGTAGAGAGGATGTCACAGAAAATTCCGAAAATACCAGTGATGACCACTAGGGGGCAACTCCCTGCCTCTCAAGATCACTCCCAAGACCCTACTCCAGAAGAAATAGAAGAACTTGACCTTAAACAATACTTTATGAAAATAGAGGACCTTAAACAGGAGGTAAAAAACTGACATAAATAAAGGAGAGATGACAAACAAAAAGGGAGTGGAGGCTCCTTCAGATTGTGCTTCAAGGAATAGCTTTCTACTCTGGCACTGAGACAATCCAACCGATTCAGTCCACAGCAAAGATTGATCTAAGACAACCAAGTCGCTCCTGGCTCCTTTTGAAGGAAGAGATGGGCAGGCGCCAATGCAAGATCTCCTCCAACAACATGAAAGGAAACATGACATCAAAAGAATCCTGACATACCTAAACAACAAGATTTGAAGACCCTATAACATAAGCACTACAGGCACCACCATTTGTGGCTCCCAACTCTCTGACTCTGTACAGACATAGCCTAGGCATGGAAGTTATTCAGAGACTGCCAGCAGTGTGTTTCAAGATCACTTAGGAATTCTTAGGACAAGGCAGGAACACAATAAACTCTGTTTGTCCATTGACTCCCACCCAGTCGGGGGAGGATGCACCACAACCTGCTGCAAGCCTTCGCAGGCCACTCTACCTAGGTTGGGGGCAGCAGCCACTGAAACGCCAAGCCAAGCCACTCCTCTGAAACGTGGGAGAGCAGCCAATATGCACCAAGACCCAGTTATCCCAGGGGGTAGAGAGGATGTCACAGAAAATTCCGAAAATACCAGTGATGACCACAAGGGGGCAACTCCCTGCCTCTCAAGATCACTCCCAAGACCCTACTCCAGAAGAAATAGAAGAACTTGACCTTAAACAATACTTATGAAAATAGAGGACCTTAAAACAGGAGGTAAAAACTGACATAAATAAAGGAGATGACAAACAAAAGGGAGTGGAGGCTCCTTCAGATTGTGCTTCAAGGAATAGCTTCTACTCTGGCACTGAGACAATCCAACCAGATTCAGTCACAGCAAAGATTGATCTAAGACACCAAGTCGCTCCTGGCTCCTTTTGAAGGAAGAGATGGGCAGGCGCCAATGCAAGATCTCCTCCAACAACATGAAAGGAAACATGACATCGAAAGAATCCTGACATACCTAAACAACAAGATTTGAAGACCCTATAACATAAGCACTACAGGCACCACCATTTGTGGCTCCCAACTCTCTGCTCTGTACAGACATAGCCCTAGGCATGGAAGTTATTCAGAGACTGCCAGCAGTGTGTTTCAAGATCACTTAGGAATTCTTAGGACAAGGCAGGAACACAATACAATAAACTCTGTTTGTCCATTGACTCCCACCCAGTCGGGGGAGGATGCACCACAACCTGCTGCAAGCCTTCGCAGGCCACTCTACCTAGGTTGGGGGCAGCAGCCACTGAAACGCCAAGCCAAGCCACTCCTCTGAACGTGGGAGAGCAGCCAATATGCACCAAGACCCAGTTATCCCAGGGGGTAGAGAGGATGTCACAGAAAATTCCGAAAATACCAGTGATGACCACAAGGGGGCAACTCCCTGCCTCTCAAGATCACTCCCAAGACCCTACTCCAGAAGAAATAGAAGAACTTGACCTTAAACAATACTCTATGAAAATAGAGGACCTTAAACAGGAGGTAAAAAAACTGACATAAATAATGGAGATGACAAACAAAAAGGGAGTGGAGGCTCCTTCAGATTGTGCTTCAAGGAATAGCTTCTACTCTGGCACTGAGACAATCCAACCAGATTCAGTCACAGCAAAGATTGATCTAAGACACCAAGTCGCTCCTGGCTCCTTTTGAAGGAAGAGACTGGGCAGGCGCCAATGCAAGATCTCCTCCAACAACATGAAAGGAAACATGACATCAAAAGAATCCTGACATACCTAAACAACAAGATTTGAAGACCCTATAACATAAGCACTACAGGCACCACCATTTGTGGCTCCCAACTCTCTGCTCTGTACAGACATAGCCCTAGGCATGGAAGTTATTCAGAGACTGCCAGCAGTGTGTTTCAAGATCACTTAGGAATTCTTAGGACAAGGCAGGAACACAATAAACTCTGTTTGTCCATTGACTCCCACCCAGTCGGGGAGGATGCACCACACCTGCTGCAAGCCTTCGCAGGCCACTCTACCTAGGTTGGGGACAGCAGCCACTGAAACGCCAAGCCTAGCTACTCCTCTGAACGTGGGGAGAGCAGCCAATATGCACCAAGACCCAGTTATCCCAGGGGGTAGAGAGGATGTCACAGAAAATTCCGAAAATACCAGTGATGACCACAAGGGGGGCAACTCCCTGCCTCTCAAGATCACTCCCAAGACCCTACTCCAGAAGAAATAGAAGAACTTGACCTTAAACAATACTTATGAAAATAGAGGACCTTAAACAGGAGGTAAAAAACTGACATAAATAAAAGGAGATGACAAACAAAAAGGGAGTGGAGGCTCCTTCAGATTGTGCTTCAAGGAATAGCTTCTACTCTGGCACTGAGACAATCCAACCAGATTCAGTCACAGCAAAGATTGATCTAAGACACCAAGTCGCTCCTGGCTCCTTTTGAAGGAAGAGATGGGCAGGCGCCAATGCAAGATCTCCTCCAACAACATGAAAGGAAACATGACATCAAAAGAATCCTGACATACCTAAACAACAAGATTTGAAGACCCTATAACATAAGCACTACAGGCACCACCATTTGTGCTCCCACTCTCTGCTCTGTACAGACATAGCCTAGGCATGGAAGTTATTCAGAGACTGCCAGCAGTGTGTTTCAAGGTCACTTAGGAATTCTTAGGACAAGGCAGGAACACAATAAACTCTGTTTGTCCATTGACTCCCACCCAGTGGGGGGGAGGATGCACCACACCTGCTGCAAGCCTTCGCAGGCCACTCTACCTAGGTTGGGGGCAGCAGCCACTGAAACGCCAAGCCAAGCCACTCCTCTGAACGTGGGAGAGCAGCCAATATGCACCAAGACCCAGTTATCCCAGGGGGTAGAGAGGATGTCACAGAAAATTCCGAAAATACCAGTGATGACCACAAGGGGGCAACTCCCTGCCTCTCAAGATCACTCCCAAGACCCTACTCCAGAAGAAATAGAAGAACTTGACCTTAAACAATACTCTATGAAAATAGAGGACCTTAAACAGGAGGTAAAAAACTGACATAAATAAAAGGAGATGACAAACAAAAAGGGAGTGGAGGCTCCTTCAGATTGTGCTTCAAGGAATAGCTTCTACTCTGGCACTGAGACAAATCCAACCAGATTCAGTCACAGCAAAGATTGATCTAAGACACCAAGTCGCTCCTGGCTCCTTTTGAAGGAAGAGACGGGCAGGCGCCAATGCAAGATCTCCTCCAACAACATGAAAGGAAACATGACATCAAAAGAATCCTGACATACCTAAACAACAAGATTTGAAGACCCTATAACATAAGCACTACAGGCACCACCATTTGTGGCTCCCAACTCTCTGCTCTGTACAGACATAGCCCTAGGCATGGAAGTTATTCAGAGACTGCCAGCAGTGTGTTTCAAGATCACTTAGGAATTCTTAGGACAGGCAGGAACACAATAAACTCTGTTTGTCCATTGACTCCCACCCAGTCGGGGGAGGATGCACCACACCTGCTGCAAGCCTTCGCAGGCCACTCTACCTAGGTTGGGGGCAGCAGCCACTGAAACGCCAAGCAAGCCACTCCTCTGAACGTGGGAGAGCAGCCAATATGCACCAAGACCCAGTTATCCCAGGGGGTAGAGAGGATGTCACAGAAAATTCCGAAAATACCAGTGATGACCACAAGGGGGCAACTCCCTGCCTCTCAAGATCACTCCCAAGACCCTACTCCAGAAGAAATAGAAGAACTTGACCTTAAACAATACTCTATGAAAATAGAGGACCTTAAACAGGAGGTAAAAAACTGACATAAATAAATGGAGATGACAAACAAAAAGGGAGTGGAGGCTCCTTCAGATTGTGCTTCAAGGAATAGCTTCTACTCTGGCACTGAGACAATCCAACCAGATTCAGTCACAGCAAAGATTGATCTAAGACACCAAGTCGCTCCTGGCTCCTTTTGAAGGAAGAGACGGGCAGGCGCCAATGCAAGATCTCCTCCAACAACATGAAAGGAAACATGACATCAAAAGAATCCTGACATACCTAAACAACAAGATTTGAAGACCCTATAACATAAGCACTACAGGCACCACCATTTGTGGCTCCCAACTCTCTGCTCTGTACAGACATAGCCCTAGGCATGGAAGTTATTCAGAGACTGCCAGCAGTGTGTTTCAAGATCACTTAGGAATTCTTAGGACAAGGCAGGAACACAATAAACTCTGTTTGTCCATTGACTCCCACCCAGTCGGGGGAGGATGCACCACACCTGCTGCAAGCCTTCGCAGGCCACTCTACCTAGGTTGGGGGCAGCAGCCACTGAAACGCCAAGCCAAGCCACTCCTCTGAACGTGGGAGAGCAGCCAATATGCACCAAGACCCAGTTATCCCAGGGGGTAGAGAGGATGTCACAGAAAATTCCGAAAATACCAGTGATGACCACAAGGGGGCAACTCCCTGCCTCTCAAGATCACTCCCAAGACCCTACTCCAGAAGAAATAGAAGAACTTGACCTTAAACAATACTTCTATGAAAATAGAGGACCTTAAACAGGAGGTAAAAAACTGACATAAATAAAATGGAGATGACAAACAAAAAGGGAGTGGAGGCTCCTTCAGATTGTGCTTCAAGGAATAGCTTCTACTCTGGCACTGAGACAATCCAACCAGATTCAGTCACAGCAAAGATTGATCTAAGACACCAAGTCGCTCCTGGCTCCTTTTGAAGGAAGAGATGGGCAGGCGCCAATGCAAGATCTCCTCCAACAACATGAAAGGAAACATGACATCAAAAGAATCCTGACATACCTAAACAACAAGATTTGAAGACCCTATAACATAAGCACTACAGGCACCACCATTTGTGGCTCCCAACTCTCTGCTCTGTACAGACATAGCCTAGGCATGGAAGTTATTCAGAGACTGCCAGCAGTGTGTTTCAAGATCACTTAGGAATTCTTAGGACAAGGCAGGAACACAATAATAACTCTGTTTGTCCATTGACTCCCACCCAGTCGGGGGAGGATGCACCACACCTGCTGCAAGCCTTCGCAGGCCACTCTACCTAGGTTGGGGGCAGCAGCCACTGAAACGCCAAGCCAAGCCACTCCTCTGAACGTGGGAGAGCAGCCAATATGCACCAAGACCCAGTTATCCCAGGGGGTAGAGAGGATGTCACAGAAAATTCTGAAAATACCAGTGATGACCACAAGGGGGCAACTCCCTGCCTCTCAAGATCACTCCCAAGACCCTACTCCAGAAGAAATAGAAGAACTTGACCTTAAACAATACTTCTATGAAAATAGAGGACCTTAAACAGGAGGTAAAAAACTGACATAAATAAAGGAGATGACAAACAAAAAGGGAGTGGAGGCTCCTTCAGATTGTGCTTCAAGGAATAGCTTCTACTCTGGCACTGAGACAATCCAACCAGATTCAGTCACAGCAAAGATTGATCTAAGACACCAAGTCGCTCCTGGCTCCTTTTGAAGGAAGAGATGGGCAGGCGCCAATGCAAGATCTCCTCCAACAACATGAAAGGAAACATGACATCAAAAGAATCCTGACATACCTAAACAACAAGATTTGAAGACCCTATAACATAAGCACTACAGGCACCACCATTTGTGGCTCCCAACTCTCTGCTCTGTACAGACATAGCCTAGGCATGGAAGTTATTCAGAGACTGCCAGCAGTGTGTTTCAAGATCACTTAGGAATTCTTAGGACAAGGCAGGAACACAATAAACTCTGTTTGTCCATTGACTCCCACCCAGTCGGGGGAGGATGCACCACACCTGCTGCAAGCCTTCGCAGGCCACTCTACCTAGGTTGGGGGCAGCAGCCACTGAAACGCCAAGCCAAGCCACTCCTCTGAACGTGGGAGAGCAGCCAATATGCACCAAGACCCAGTTATCCCAGGGGGTAGAGAGGATGTCACAGAAAATTCCGAAAATACCAGTGATGACCACAAGGGGGCAACTCCCTGCCTCTCAAGATCACTACCAAGACCCTACTCCAGAGAAATAGAAGAACTTGACCTTAAACAATACTTATGAAAATAGAGGACCTTAAACAGGAGGTAAAAAACTGACATAAATAAAAGGAGATGACAAACAAAAAGGGAGTGGAGGCTCCTTCAGATTGTGCTTCAAGGAATAGCTTCTACTCTGGCACTGAGACAATCCAACCAGATTCAGTCACAGCAAAGATTGATCTAAGACACCAAGTCGCTCCTGGCTCCTTTTGAAGGAAGAGACGGGCAGGCGCCAATGCAAGATCTCCTCCAACAACATGAAAGGAAACATGACATCAAAAGAATCCTGACATACCTAAACAACAAGATTTGAAGACCCTATAACATAAGCACTACAGGCACCACCATTTGTGGCTCCCAACTCTCTGCTCTGTACAGACATAGCCCTAGGCATGGAAGTTATTCAGAGACTGCCAGCAGTGTGTTTCAAGATCACTTAGGAATTCTTAGGACAAGGCAGGAACACAATAATAAACTCTGTTTGTCCATTGACTCCCACCCAGTCGGGGGAGGATGCACCACACCTGCTGCAAGCCTTCGCAGGCCACTCTACCTAGGTTGGGGGCAGCAGCCACTGAAACGCCAAGCCAAGCCACTCCTCTGAACGTGGGAGAGCAGCCAATATGCACCAAGACCCAGTTATCCCAGGGGGTAGAGAGGATGTCACAGAAAATTCCGAAAATACCAGTGATGACCACAAGGGGGCAACTCCCTGCCTCTCAAGATCACTCCCAAGACCCTACTCCAGAAGAAATAGAAGAACTTGACCTTAAACAATACTTATGAAAATAGAGGACCTTAAACAGGAGGTAAAAAACTGACATAAATAAATGGAGATGACAAACAAAAAGGGAGTGGAGGCTCCTTCAGATTGTGCTTCAAGGAATAGCTTCTACTCTGGCACTGAGGCAATCCAACCAGATTCAGTCACAGCAAAGATTGATCTAAGACACCAAGTCGCTCCTGGCTCCTTTTGAAGGAAGAGATGGGCAGGCGCCAATGCAAGATCTCCTCCAACAACATGAAAGGAAACATGACATCGAAAGAATCCTGACATACCTAAACAACAAGATTTGAAGACCCTATAACATAAGCACTACAGGCACCACCATTTGTGGCTCCCAACTCTCTGCTCTGTACAGACATAGCCCTAGGCATGGAAGTTATTCAGAGACTGCCAGCAGTGTGTTTCAAGATCACTTAGGAATTCTTAGGACAAGGCAGGAACACAATAAACTCTGTTTGTCCATTGACTCCCACCCAGTCGGGGCAGGATGCACCACACCTGCTGCAAGCCTTCGCAGGCCACTCTACCTAGGTTGGGGGCAGCAGCCACTGAAACGCCAAGCCAAGCCACTCCTCTGAACGTGGGAGAGCAGCCAATATGCACCAAGACCCAGTTATCCCAGGGGGTAGAGAGGATGTCACAGAAAATTCCGAAAATACCAGTGATGACCACAAGGGGGCAACTCCCTGCCTCTCAAGATCACTCCCAAGACCCTACTCCAGAAGAAATAGAAGAACTTGACCTTAAACAATACTCTATGAAAATAGAGGACCTTAAACAGGAGGTAAAAAACTGACATAAATAAAAGGAGATGACAAACAAAAAGGGAGTGGAGGCTCCTTCAGATTGTGCTTCAAGGAATAGCTTCTACTCTGGCACTGAGACAATCCAACCAGATTCAGTCACAGCAAAGCTTGATCTAAGACACCAAGTCGCTCCTGGCTCCTTTTGAAGGAAGAGATGGGCAGGCGCCAATGCAAGATCTCCTCCAACAACATGAAAGGAAACATGACATCAAAAGAATCCTGACATACCTAAACAACAGGATTTGAAGACCCTATAACATAAGCACTACAGGCACCACCATTTGTGGCTCCCAACTCTCTGCTCTGTACAGACATAGCCCTAGGCATGGAAGTTATTCAGAGACTGCCAGCAGTGTGTTTCAAGATCACTTAGGAATTCTTAGGACAAGGCAGGAACACAATAAAACTCTGTTTGTCCATTGACTCCCACCCAGTCGGGGGAGGATGCACCACACCTGCTGCAAGCCTTCGCAGGCCACTCTACCTAGGTTGGGGGCAGCAGCCACTGAAACGCCAAGCCAAGCGACTCCTCTGAACGTGGGAGAGCAGCCAATATGCACCAAGACCCAGTTATCCCAGGGGGTAGAGAGGATGTCACAGAAAATTCCGAAAATACCAGTGATGACCACAAGGGGGCAACTCCCTGCCTCTCAAGATCACTCCCAAGACCCTACTCCAGAAGAAATAGAAGAACTTGACCTTAAACAATACTCTATGAAAATAGAGGACCTTAAACAGGAGGTAAAAAACTGACATAAATAAATGGAGATGACAAACAAAAAGGGAGTGGAGGCTCCTTCAGATTGTGCTTCAAGGAATAGCTTCTACTCTGGCACTGAGACAATCCAACCAGATTCAGTCACAGCAAAGATTGATCTAAGACACCAAGTCGCTCCTGGCTCCTTTTGAAGGAAGAGATGGGCAGGCGCCAATGCAAGATCTCCTCCAACAACATGAAAGGAAACATGACATCAAAAGAATCCTGACATACCTAAACAACAAGATTTGAAGACCCTATAACATAAGCACTACAGGCACCACCATTTGTGGCTCCCAACTCTCTGCTCTGTACAGACATAGCCTAGGCATGGAAGTTATTCAGAGACTGCCAGCAGTGTGTTTCAAGATCACTTAGGAATTCTTAGGACAAGGCAGGAACACAATAAACTCTGTTTGTCCATTGACTCCCACCCAGTCGGGGGAGGATGCACCACACCTGCTGCAAGCCTTCGCAGGCCACTCTACCTAGGTTGGGGGCAGCAGCCACTGAAACGCCAAGCCAAGCCACTCCTCTGAACGTGGGAGAGCAGCCGATATGCACCAAGACCCAGTTATCCCAGGGGGTAGAGAGGATGTCACAGAAAATTCCGAAAATACCAGTGATGACCACAAGGGGGCAACTCCCTGCCTCTCAAGATCACTCCCAAGACCCTACTCCAGAAGAAATAGAAGAACTTGACCTTAAACAATACTCTATGAAAATAGAGGACCTTAAACAGGAGGTAAAAAACTGACATAAATAAAAGGAGATGACAAACAAAAAGGGAGTGGAGGCTCCTTCAGATTGTGCTTCAAGGAATAGCTTCTACTCTGGCACTGAGACAATCCAACCAGATTCAGTCACAGCAAAGATTGATCTAAGACACCAAGTCGCTCCTGGCTCCTTTTGAAGGAAGAGACTGGGCAGGCGCCAATGCAAGATCTCCTCCAACAACATGAAAGGAAACATGACATCAAAAGAATCCTGACATACCTAAACAACAAGATTTGAAGACCCTATAACATAAGCACTACAGGCACCACCATTTGTGGCTCCCAACTCTCTGCTCTGTACAGACAGAGCCTAGGCATGGAAGTTATTCAGAGACTGCCAGCAGTGTGTTTCAAGATCACTTAGGAATTCTTAGGACAAGGCAGGAACACAATAAACTCTGTTTGTCCATTGACTCCCACCCAGTCGGGGGAGGATGCACCACACCTGCTGCAAGCCTTCGCAGGCCACTCTACCTAGGTTGGGGGCAGCAGCCACTGAAACGCCAAGCCAAGCCACTCCTCTGAACGTGGGAGAGCAGCCAATATGCACCAAGACCCAGTTATCCCAGGGGGTAGAGAGGATGTCACAGAAAATTCCGAAAACACCAGTGATGACCACAAGGGGGCAACTCCCTGCCTCTCAAGATCACTCCCAAGACCCTACTCCAGAAGAAATAGAAGAACTTGACCTTAAACAATACTCTATGAAAATAGAGGACCTTAAACAGGAGGTAAAAAACTGACATAAATAAAAGGAGATGACAAACAAAAAGGGAGTGGAGGCTCCTTCAGATTGTGCTTCAAGGAATAGCTTCTACTCTGGCACTGAGACAATCCAACCAGATTCAGTCACAGCAAAGCTTGATCTAAGACACCAAGTCGCTCCTGGCTCCTTTTGAAGGAAGAGATGGGCAGGCGCCAATGCAAGATCTCCTCCAACAACATGAAAGGAAACATGACATCAAAAGAATCCTGACATACCTAAACAACAAGATTTGAAGACCCTATAACATAAGCACTACAGGCACCACCATTTGTGGCTCCCAACTCTCTGCTCTGTACAGACATAGCCTAGGCATGGAAGTTATTCAGAGACTGCCAGCAGTGTGTTTCAAGATCACTTAGGAATTCTTAGGACAAGGCAGGAACACAATAATAACTCTGTTTGTCCATTGACTCCCACCCAGTCGGGGGAGGATGCACCACACCTGCTGCAAGCCTTCGCAGGCCACTCTACCTAGGTTGGGGGCAGCAGCCACTGAAACGCCAAGCCAAGCGACTCCTCTGAACGTGGGAGAGCAGCCAATATGCACCAAGACCCAGTTATCCCAGGGGGTAGAGAGGATGTCACAGAAAATTCCGAAAATACCAGTGATGACCACAAGGGGGCAACTCCCTGCCTCTCAAGATCACTCCCAAGACCCTACTCCAGAAGAAATAGAAGAACTTGACCTTAAACAATACTCTATGAAAATAGAGGACCTTAAACAGGAGGTAAAAAACTGACATAAATAAATGGAGATGACAAACAAAAAGGGAGTGGAGGCTCCTTCAGATTGTGCTTCAAGGAATAGCTTCTACTCTGGCACTGAGACAATCCAACCAGATTCAGTCACAGCAAAGATTGATCTAAGACACCAAGTCGCTCCTGGCTCCTTTTGAAGGAAGAGACTGGGCAGGCGCCAATGCAAGATCTCCTCCAACAACATGAAAGGAAACATGACATCAAAAGAATCCTGACATACCTAAACAACAAGATTTGAAGACCCTATAACATAAGCACTACAGGCACCACCATTTGTGGCTCCCAACTCTCTGCTCTGTACAGACATAGCCCTAGGCATGGAAGTTATTCAGAGACTGCCAGCAGTGTGTTTCAAGATCACTTAGGAATTCTTAGGACAAGGCAGGAACACAATAAACTCTGTTTGTCCATTGACTCCCACCCAGTCGGGGGAGGATGCACCACACCTGCTGCAAGCCTTCGCAGGCCACTCTACCTAGGTTGGGGGCAGCAGCCACTGAAACGCCAAGCCAAGCCACTCCTCTGAACGTGGGAGAGCAGCCAATATGCACCAAGACCCAGTTATCCCAGGGGGTAGAGAGGATGTCACAGAAAATTCCGAAAATACCAGTGATGACCACAAGGGGGCAACTCCCTGCCTCTCAAGATCACTCCCAAGACCCTACTCCAGAATAGAAGAACTTGACCTTAAACAATACTCTATGAAAATAGAGGACCTTAAACAGGAGGTAAAAAACTGACATAAATAAAAGGAGATGACAAACAAAAAGGGAGTGGAGGCTCCTTCAGATTGTGCTTCAAGGAATAGCTTCTACTCTGGCACTGAGACAATCCAACCAGATTCAGTCACAGCAAAGATTGATCTAAGACACCAAGTCGCTCCTGGCTCCTTTTGAAGGAAGAGACGGGCAGGCGCCAATGCAAGATCTCCTCCAACAACATGAAAGGAAACATGACATCAAAAGAATCCTGACATACCTAAACAACAAGATTTGAAGACCCTATAACATAAGCACTACAGGCACCACCATTTGTGGCTCCCAACTCTCTGCTCTGTACAGACATAGCCCTAGGCATGGAAGTTATTCAGAGACTGCCAGCAGTGTGTTTCAAGATCACTTAGGAATTCTTAGGACAAGGCAGGAACACAATACAATAAACTCTGTTTGTCCATTGACTCCCACCCAGTCGGGGGAGGATGCACCACACCTGCTGCAAGCCTTCGCAGGCCACTCTACCTAGGTTGGGGGCAGCAGCCACTGAAACGCCAAGCCAAGCCACTCCTCTGAACGTGGGAGAGCAGCCAATATGCACCAAGACCCAGTTATCCCAGGGGGTAGAGAGGATGTCACAGAAAATTCCGAAAATACCAGTGATGACCACAAGGGGGCAACTCCCTGCCTCTCAAGATCACTCCCAAGACCCTACTCCAGAAGAAATAGAAGAACTTGACCTTAAACAATACTCTATGAAAATAGAGGACCTTAAACAGGAGGTAAAAAACTGACATAAATAAAAGGAGATGACAAACAAAAAGGGAGTGGAGGCTCCTTCAGATTGTGCTTCAAGGAATAGCTTCTACTCTGGCACTGAGACAATCCAACCAGATTCAGTCACAGCAAAGATTGATCTAAGACACCAAGTCGCTCCTGGCTCCTTTTGAAGGAAGAGACGGGCAGGCGCCAATGCAAGATCTCCTCCAACAACATGAAAGGAAACATGACATCAAAAGAATCCTGACATACCTAAACAACAAGATTTGAAGACCCTATAACATAAGCACTACAGGCACCACCATTTGTGGCTCCCAACTCTCTGCTCTGTACAGACATAGCCCTAGGCATGGAAGTTATTCAGAGACTGCCAGCAGTGTGTTTCAAGATCACTTAGGAATTCTTAGGACAAGGCAGGAACACAATACAATAACTCTGTTTGTCCATTGACTCCCACCCAGTCGGGGGAGGATGCACCACACCTGCTGCAAGCCTTCGCAGGCCACTCTACCTAGGTTGGGGGCAGCAGCCACTGAAACGCCAAGCCAAGCCACTCCTCTGAACGTGGGAGAGCAGCCAATATGCACCAAGACCCAGTTATCCCAGGGGGTAGAGAGGATGTCACAGAAAATTCCGAAAATACCAGTGATGACCACAAGGGGGCAACTCCCTGCCTCTCAAGATCACTCCCAAGACCCTACTCCAGAAGAATAGAAGAACTTGACCTTAAACAATACTCTATGAAAATAGAGGACCTTAAACAGGAGGTAAAAAACTGACATAAATAAAAGGAGATGACAAACAAAAAGGGAGTGGAGGCTCCTTCAGATTGTGCTTCAAGGAATAGCTTCTACTCTGGCACTGAGACAATCCAACCAGATTCAGTCACAGCAAAGATTGATCTAAGACACCAAGTCGCTCCTGGCTCCTTTTGAAGGAAGAGACTGGGCAGGCGCCAATGCAAGATCTCCTCCAACAACATGAAAGGAAACATGACATCAAAAGAATCCTGACATACCTAAACAACAAGATTTGAAGACCCTATAACATAAGCACTACAGGCACCACCATTTGTGGCTCCCAACTCTCTGCTCTGTACAGACATAGCCCTAGGCATGGAAGTTATTCAGAGACTGCCAGCAGTGTGTTTCAAGATCACTTAGGAATTCTTAGGACAAGGCAGGAACACAATAAACTCTGTTTGTCCATTGACTCCCACCCAGTCGGGGGAGGATGCACCACACCTGCTGCAAGCCTTCGCAGGCCACTCTACCTAGGTTGGGGGCAGCAGCCACTGAAACGCCAAGCCAAGCCACTCCTCTGAACGTGGGAGAGCAGCCAATATGCACCAAGACCCAGTTATCCCAGGGGGTAGAGAGGATGTCACAGAAAATTCCGAAAATACCAGTGATGACCACAAGGGGGCAACTCCCTGCCTCTCAAGATCACTCCCAAGACCCTACTCCAGAAGAAATAGAAGAACTTGACCTTAAACAATACTCTATGAAAATAGAGGACCTTAAACAGGAGGTAAAAAACTGACATAAATAAATGGAGATGACAAACAAAAAGGGAGTGGAGGCTCCTTCAGATTGTGCTTCAAGGAATAGCTTCTACTCTGGCACTGAGACAATCCAACCAGATTCAGTCACAGCAAAGATTGATCTAAGACACCAAGTCGCTCCTGGCTCCTTTTGAAGGAAGAGACGGGCAGGCGCCAATGCAAGATCTCCTCCAACAACATGAAAGGAAACATGACATCAAAAGAATCCTGACATACCTAAACAACAAGATTTGAAGACCCTATAACATAAGCACTACAGGCACCACCATTTGTGGCTCCCAACTCTCTGCTCTGTACAGACATAGCCCTAGGCATGGAAGTTATTCAGAGACTGCCAGCAGTGTGTTTCAAGATCACTTAGGAATTCTTAGGACAAGGGCAGGAACACAATAAACTCTGTTTGTCCATTGACTCCCACCCAGTCGGGGGAGGATGCACCACACCTGCTGCAAGCCTTCGCAGGCCACTCTACCTAGGTTGGGGGCAGCAGCCACTGAAACGCCAAGCCAAGCCACTCCTCTGAACGTGGGAGAGCAGCCAATATGCACCAAGACCCAGTTATCCCAGGGGGTAGAGAGGATGTCACAGAAAATTCCGAAAATACCAGTGATGACCACAAGGGGGCAACTCCCTGCCTCTCAAGATCACTCCCAAGACCCTACTCCAGAATAGAAGAACTTGACCTTAAACAATACTCTATGAAAATAGAGGACCTTAAACAGGAGGTAAAAAACTGACATAAATAAAAGGAGATGACAAACAAAAAGGGAGTGGAGGCTCCTTCAGATTGTGCTTCAAGGAATAGCTTCTACTCTGGCACTGAGACAATCCAACCAGATTCAGTCACAGCAAAGATTGATCTAAGACACCAAGTCGCTCCTGGCTCCTTTTGAAGGAAGAGACTGGGCAGGCGCCAATGCAAGATCTCCTCCAACAACATGAAAGGAAACATGACATCAAAAGAATCCTGACATACCTAAACAACAAGATTTGAAGACCCTATAACATAAGCACTACAGGCACCACCATTTGTGGCTCCCAACTCTCTGCTCTGTACAGACATAGCCCTAGGCATGGAAGTTATTCAGAGACTGCCAGCAGTGTGTTTCAAGATCACTTAGGAATTCTTAGGACAAGGCAGGAACACAATACAATAAACTCTGTTTGTCCATTGACTCCCACCCAGTCGGGGGAGGATGCACCACACCTGCTGCAAGCCTTCGCAGGCCACTCTACCTAGGTTGGGGGCAGCAGCCACTGAAACGCCAAGCCAAGCCACTCCTCTGAACGTGGGAGAGCAGCCAATATGCACCAAGACCCAGTTATCCCAGGGGGTAGAGAGGATGTCACAGAAAATTCCGAAAATACCAGTGATGACCACAAGGGGGCAACTCCCTGCCTCTCAAGATCACTCCCAAGACCCTACTCCAGAAGAAATAGAAGAACTTGACCTTAAACAATACTCTATGAAAATAGAGGACCTTAAACAGGAGGTAAAAAACTGACATAAATAAATGGAGATGACAAACAAAAAGGGAGTGGAGGCTCCTTCAGATTGTGCTTCAAGGAATAGCTTCTACTCTGGCACTGAGACAATCCAACCAGATTCAGTCACAGCAAAGATTGATCTAAGACACCAAGTCGCTCCTGGCTCCTTTTGAAGGAAGAGATGGGCAGGCGCCAATGCAAGATCTCCTCCAACAACATGAAAGGAAACATGACATCGAAAGAATCCTGACATACCTAAACAACAAGATTTGAAGACCCTATAACATAAGCACTACAGGCACCACCATTTGTGGCTCCCAACTCTCTGCTCTGTACAGACATAGCCTTAGGCATGGAAGTTATTCAGAGACTGCCAGCAGTGTGTTTCAAGATCACTTAGGAATTCTTAGGACAAGGCAGGAACACAATAAACTCTGTTTGTCCATTGACTCCCACCCAGTCGGGGGAGGATGCACCACACCTGCTGCAAGCCTTCGCAGGCCACTCTACCTAGGTTGGGGGCAGCAGCCACTGAAACGCCAAGCCAAGCCACTCCTCTGAACGTGGGAGAGCAGCCAATATGCACCAAGACCCAGTTATCCCAGGGGGTAGAGAGGATGTCACAGAAAATTCCGAAAATACCAGTGATGACCACAAGGGGGCAACTCCCTGCCTCTCAAGATCACTCCCAAGACCCTACTCCAGAATAGAAGAACTTGACCTTAAACAATACTCTATGAAAATAGAGGACCTTAAACAGGAGGTAAAAAACTGACATAAATAAAAGGAGATGACAAACAAAAAGGGAGTGGAGGCTCCTTCAGATTGTGCTTCAAGGAATAGCTTCTACTCTGGCACTGAGACAATCCAACCAGATTCAGTCACAGCAAAGATTGATCTAAGACACCAAGTCGCTCCTGGCTCCTTTTGAAGGAAGAGACGGGCAGGCGCCAATGCAAGATCTCCTCCAACAACATGAAAGGAAACATGACATCAAAAGAATCCTGACATACCTAAACAACAAGATTTGAAGACCCTATAACATAAGCACTACAGGCACCACCATTTGTGGCTCCCAACTCTCTGCTCTGTACAGACATAGCCCTAGGCATGGAAGTTATTCAGAGACTGCCAGCAGTGTGTTTCAAGATCACTTAGGAATTCTTAGGACAAGGCAGGAACACAATAATAACTCTGTTTGTCCATTGACTCCCACCCAGTCGGGGGAGGATGCACCACACCTGCTGCAAGCCTTCGCAGGCCACTCTACCTAGGTTGGGGGCAGCAGCCACTGAAACGCCAAGCCAAGCCACTCCTCTGAACGTGGGAGAGCAGCCAATATGCACCAAGACCCAGTTATCCCAGGGGGTAGAGAGGATGTCACAGAAAATTCCGAAAATACCAGTGATGACCACAAGGGGGCAACTCCCTGCCTCTCAAGATCACTCCCAAGACCCTACTCCAGAAGAAATAGAAGAACTTGACCTTAAACAATACTCTATGAAAATAGAGGACCTTAAACAGGAGGTAAAAAACTGACATAAATAAATGGAGATGACAAACAAAAAGGGAGTGGAGGCTCCTTCAGATTGTGCTTCAAGGAATAGCTTCTACTCTGGCACTGAGACAATCCAACCAGATTCAGTCACAGCAAAGATTGATCTAAGACACCAAGTCGCTCCTGGCTCCTTTTGAAGGAAGAGACTGGGCAGGCGCCAATGCAAGATCTCCTCCAACAACATGAAAGGAAACATGACATCAAAAGAATCCTGACATACCTAAACAACAAGATTTGAAGACCCTATAACATAAGCACTACAGGCACCACCATTTGTGGCTCCCAACTCTCTGCTCTGTACAGACATAGCCCTAGGCATGGAAGTTATTCAGAGACTGCCAGCAGTGTGTTTCAAGATCACTTAGGAATTCTTAGGACAAGGCAGGAACACAATAAACTCTGTTTGTCCATTGACTCCCACCCAGTCGGGGGAGGATGCACCACACCTGCTGCAAGCCTTCGCAGGCCACTCTACCTAGGTTGGGGGCAGCAGCCACTGAAACGCCAAGCCAAGCCACTCCTCTGAACGTGGGAGAGCAGCCAATATGCACCAAGACCCAGTTATCCCAGGGGGTAGAGAGGATGTCACAGAAAATTCCGAAAATACCAGTGATGACCACAAGGGGGCAACTCCCTGCCTCTCAAGATCACTCCCAAGACCCTACTCCAGAAGAAATAGAAGAACTTGACCTTAAACAATACTTTATGAAAATAGAGGACCTTAAACAGGAGGTAAAAAACTGACATAAATAAAAGGAGATGACAAACAAAAAGGGAGTGGAGGCTCCTTCAGATTGTGCTTCAAGGAATAGCTTCTACTCTGGCACTGAGACAATCCAACCAGATTCAGTCACAGCAAAGATTGATCTAAGACACCAAGTCGCTCCTGGCTCCTTTTGAAGGAAGAGATGGGCAGGCGCCAATGCAAGATCTCCAACAACATGAAGGGAAACATGACATCAAAAGAATCCTGACATACCTAAACAACAAGATTTGAAGACCCTATAACATAAGCACTACAGGCACCACCATTTGTGGCTCCCAACTCTCTGCTCTGTACAGACATAGCCTAGGCATGGAAGTTATTCAGAGACTGCCAGCAGTGTGTTTCAAGATCACTTAGGAATTCTTAGGACAAGGCAGGAACACAATAAACTCTGTTTGTCCATTGACTCCCACCCAGTCGGGGGAGGATGCACCACACCTGCTGCAAGCCTTCGCAGGCCACTCTACCTAGGTTGGGGGCAGCAGCCACTGAAACGCCAAGCCAAGGCACACCTCTGAACGTGGGAGAGCAGCCAATATGCACCAAGACCCAGTTATCCCAGGGGGTAGAGAGGATGTCACAGAAAATTCCGAAAATACCAGTGATGACCACTAGGGGGCAACTCCCTGCCTCTCAAGATCACTCCCAAGACCCTACTCCAGAAGAAATAGAAGAACTTGACCTTAAACAATACTTTATGAAAATAGAGGACCTTAAACAGGAGGTAAAAAACTGACATAAATAAAAGGAGATGACAAACAAAAAGGGAGTGGAGGCTCCTTCAGATTGTGCTTCAAGGAATAGCTTCTACTCTGGCACTGAGACAATCCAACCAGATTCAGTCACAGCAAAGATTGATCTAAGACACCAAGTCGCTCCTGGCTCCTTTTGAAGGAAGAGATGGGCAGGCGCCAATGCAAGATCTCCTCCAACAACATGAAAGGAAACATGACATCAAAAGAATCCTGACATACCTAAACAACAAGATTTGAAGACCCTATAACATAAGCACTACAGGCACCACCATTTGTGGCTCCCAACTCTCTACTCTGTACAGACAGAGCCTAGGCATGGAAGTTATTCAGAGACTGCCAGCAGTGTGTTTCAAGATCACTTAGGAATTCTTAGGACAAGGCAGGAACACAATAAACTCTGTTTGTCCATTGACTCCCACCCAGACGGGGGAGGATGCACCACACCTGATACAAGCCTTCGCAGGCCACTCTACCTAGGTTGGGGGCAGCAGCCACTGAAACGCCAAGCCAAGCGACTCCTCTGAACGTGGGAGAGCAGCCAATATGCACCAAGACCCAGTTATCCCAGGGGGTAGAGAGGATGTCACAGAAAATTCCGAAAATACCAGTGATGACCACAAGGGGGCAACTCCCTGCCTCTCAAGATCACTCCCAAGACCCTACTCCAGAAGAAATAGAAGAACTTGACCTTAAACAATACTTTATGAAAATAGAGGACCTTAAACAGGAGGTAAAAAACTGACATAAATAAAAGGAGATGACAAACAAAAAGGGAGTGGAGGCTCCTTCAGATTGTGCTTCAAGGAATAGCTTCTACTCTGGCACTGAGACAATCCAACCAGATTCAGTCACAGCAAAGATTGATCTAAGACACCAAGTCGCTCCTGGCTCCTTTTGATGGAAGAGATGGGCAGGCGCCAATGCAAGATCTCCAACAACATGAAGGGAAACATGACATCAAAAGAATCCTGACATACCTAAACAACAGGATTTGAAGACCCTATAACATAAGCACTACAGGCACCACCATTTGTGGCTCCCAACTCTCTGCTCTGTACAGACATAGCCTAGGCATGGAAGTTATTCAGAGACTGCCAGCAGTGTGTTTCAAGATCACTTAGGAATTCTTAGGACAAGGCAGGAACACAATAAACTCTGTTTGTCCATTGACTCCCACCCAGTCGGGGGAGGATGCACCACACCTGCTGCAAGCCTTCGCAGGCCACTCTACCTAGGTTGGGGGCAGCAGCCACTGAATCGCCAAGCCAAGCAACTCCTCTGAACGTGGGAGAGCAGCCAATATGCACCAAGACCCAGTTATCCCAGGGGGTAGAGAGGATGTCACAGAAAATTCCGAAAATACCAGTGATGACCACAAGGGGGCAACTCCCTGCCTCTCAAGATCACTCCCAAGACCCTACTCCAGAAGAAATAGAAGAACTTGACCTTAAACAATACTTTATGAAAATAGAGGACCTTAAACAGGAGGTAAAAAACTGACATAAATAAAAGGAGATGACAAACAAAAAGGGAGTGGAGGCTCCTTCAGATTGTGCTTCAAGGAATAGCTTCTACTCTGGCACTGAGACAATCCAACCAGATTCAGTCACAGCAAAGCTTGATCTAAGACACCAAGTCGCTCCTGGCTCCTTTTGAAGGAAGAGATGGGCAGGCGCCAATGCAAGATCTCCTCCAACAACATGAAAGGAAACATGACATCAAAAGAATCCTGACATACCTAAACAACAAGATTTGAAGACCCTATAACATAAGCACTACAGGCACCACCATTTGTGGCTCCCAACTCTCTACTCTGTACAGACAGAGCCTAGGCATGGAAGTTATTCAGAGACTGCCAGCAGTGTGTTTCAAGATCACTTAGGAATTCTTAGGACAAGGCAGGAACACAATAAACTCTGTTTGTCCATTGACTCCCACCCAGTCGGGGGAGGATGCACCACACCTGATACAAGCCTTCGCAGGCCACTCTACCTAGGTTGGGGGCAGCAGCCACTGAAACGCCAAGCCAAGCCACTCCTCTGAACGTGGGAGAGCAGCCAATATGCACCAAGACCCAGTTATCCCAGGGGGTAGAGAGGATGTCACAGAAAATTCCGAAAATACCAGTGATGACCACAAGGGGGCAACTCCCTGCCTCTCAAGATCACTCCCAAGACCCTACTCCAGAAGAAATAGAAGAACTTGACCTTAAACAATACTTTATGAAAATAGAGGACCTTAAACAGGAGGTAAAAAACTGACATAAATAAAAGGAGATGACAAACAAAAAGGGAGTGGAGGCTCCTTCAGATTGTGCTTCAAGGAATAGCTTCTACTCTGGCACTGAGACAATCCAACCAGATTCAGTCACAGCAAAGATTGATCTAAGACACCAAGTCGCTCCTGGCTCCTTTTGAAGGAAGAGATGGGCAGGCGCCAATGCAAGATCTCCAACAACATGAAGGGAAACATGACATCAAAAGAATCCTGACATACCTAAACAACAAGATTTGAAGACCCTATAACATAAGCACTACAGGCACCACCATTTGTGGCTCCCAACTCTCTGCTCTGTACAGACAGAGCCTAGGCATGGAAGTTATTCAGAGACTGCCAGCAGTGTGTTTCAAGATCACTTAGGAATTCTTAGGACAAGGCAGGAACACAATAAACTCTGTTTGTCCATTGACTCCCACCCAGTCGGGGGAGGATGCACCACACCTGCTGCAAGCCTTCGCAGGCCACTCTACCTAGGTTGGGGGCAGCAGCCACTGAAACGCCAAGCCAAGCGACTCCTCTGAACGTGGGAGAGCAGCCAATATGCACCAAGACCCAGTTATCCCAGGGGGTAGAGAGGATGTCACAGAAAATTCCGAAAATACCAGTGATGACCACAAGGGGGCAACTCCCTGCCTCTCAAGATCACTCCCAAGACCCTACTCCAGAAGAAATAGAAGAACTTGACCTTAAACAATACTTTATGAAAATAGAGGACCTTAAACAGGAGGTAAAAAACTGACATAAATAAAAGGAGATGACAACCAAAAAGGGAGTGGAGGCTCCTTCAGATTGTGCTTCAAGGAATAGCTTCTACTCTGGCACTGAGACAATCCAACAAGATTCAGTCACAGGAAAGATTGATCTAAGACACCAAGTCGCTCCTGGCTCCTTTTGAAGGAAGAGATGGGCAGGCGCCAATGCAAGATCTCTTCCAACAACATGAAGGGAAACATGACATCAAAAGAATCCTGACATACCTAAACAGAAGATTTGAAGACCCTATAACATAAGCACTACAGGCACCACCATTTGTGGCTCCCAACTCTCTGCTCTGTACAGACATAGCCTAGGCATGGAAGTTATTCAGAGACTGCCAGCAGTGTGTTTCAAGATCACTTAGGAATTCTTAGGACAAGGCAGGAACACAATAAACTCTGTTTGTCCATTGACTCCCACCCAGTCGGGGGAGGATGCACCACACCTGATACAAGCCTTCGCAGGCCACTCTACCTAGGTTGGGGGCAGCAGCCACTGAAACGCCAAGCCAAGCCACTCCTCTGAACGTGGGAGAGCAGCCAATATGCACCAAGACCCAGTTATCCCAGGGGGTAGAGAGGATGTCACAGAAAATTCCGAAAATACCAGTGATGACCACTAGGGGGCAACTCCCTGCCTCTCAAGATCACTCCCAAGACCCTACTCCAGAAGAAATAGAAGAACTTGACCTTAAACAATACTTTATGAAAATAGAGGACCTTAAACAGGAGGTAAAAAACTGACATAAATAAAAGGAGATGACAAACAAAAAGGGAGTGGAGGCTCCTTCAGATTGTGCTTCAAGGAATAGCTTCTACTCTGGCACTGAGACAATCCAACCAGATTCAGTCACAGCAAAGCTTGATCTAAGACACCAAGTCGCTCCTGGCTCCTTTTGAAGGAAGAGATGGGCAGGCGCCAATGCAAGATCTCCTCCAACAACATGAAAGGAAACATGACATCAAAAGAATCCTGACATACCTAAACAACAAGATTTGAAGACCCTATAACATAAGCACTACAGGCACCACCATTTGTGGCTCCCAACTCTCTACTCTGTACAGACAGAGCCTAGGCATGGAAGTTATTCAGAGACTGCCAGCAGTGTGTTTCAAGATCACTTAGGAATTCTTAGGACAAGGCAGGAACACAATAAACTCTGTTTGTCCATTGACTCCCACCCAGACGGGGGAGGATGCACCACACCTGATACAAGCCTTCGCAGGCCACTCTACCTAGGTTGGGGGCAGCAGCCACTGAAACGCCAAGCCAAGGCACTCCTCTGAACGTGGGAGAGCAGCCAATATGCACCAAGACCCAGTTATCCCAGGGGGTAGAGAGGATGTCACAGAAAATTCCGAAAATACCAGTGATGACCACTAGGGGACAACTCCCTGCCTCTCAAGATCACTCCCAAGACCCTACTCCAGAAGAAATAGAAGAACTTGACCTTAAACAATACTTTATGAAAATAGAGGACCTTAAACAGGAGGTAAAAAACTGACATAAATAAAAGGAGATGACAAACAAAAAGGGAGTGGAGGCTCCTTCAGATTGTGCTTCAAGGAATAGCTTCTACTCTGGCACTGAGACAATCCAACCAGATTCAGTCACAGCAAAGCTTGATCTAAGACACCAAGTCGCTCCTGGCTCCTTTTGAAGGAAGAGATGGGCAGGCGCCAATGCAAGATCTCCTCCAACAACATGAAAGGAAACATGACATCAAAAGAATCCTGACATACCTAAACAACAGGATTTGAAGACCCTATAACATAAGCACTACAGGCACCACCATTTGTGGCTCCCAACTCTCTGCTCTGTACAGACAGAGCCTAGGCATGGAAGTTATTCAGAGACTGCCAGCAGTGTGTTTCAAGATCACTTAGGAATTCTTAGGACAAGGCAGGAACACAATAAACTCTGTTTGTCCATTGACTCCCACCCAGTCGGGGGAGGATGCACCACACCTGCTGCAAGCCTTCGCAGGCCACTCTACCTAGGTTGGGGGCAGCAGCCACTGAAACGCCAAGCCAAGCCACTCCTCTGAACGTGGGAGAGCAGCCAATATGCACCAAGACCCAGTTATCCCAGGGGGTAGAGAGGATGTCACAGAAAATTCCGAAAATACCAGTGATGACCACAAGGGGGCAACTCCCTGCCTCTCAAGATCACTCCCAAGACCCTACTCCAGAAGAAATAGAAGAACTTGACCTTAAACAATACTTTATGAAAATAGAGGACCTTAAACAGGAGGTAAAAAACTGACATAAATAAAAGGAGATGACAAACAAAAAGGGAGTGGAGGCTCCTTCAGATTGTGCTTCAAGGAATAGCTTCTACTCTGGCACTGAGACAATCCAACCAGATTCAGTCACAGCAAAGATTGATCTAAGACACCAAGTCGCTCCTGGCTCCTTTTGATGGAAGAGATGGGCAGGCGCCAATGCAAGATCTCCAACAACATGAAAGGAAACATGACATCAAAAGAATCCTGACATACCTAAACAACAAGATTTGAAGACCCTATAACATAAGCACTACAGGCACCACCATTTGTGGCTCCCAACTCTCTGCTCTGTACAGACATAGCCTAGGCATGGAAGTTATTCAGAGACTGCCAGCAGTGTGTTTCAAGATCACTTAGGAATTCTTAGGACAAGGCAGGAACACAATAAACTCTGTTTGTCCATTGACTCCCACCCAGTCGGGGGAGGATGCACCACACCTGCTGCAAGCCTTCGCAGGCCACTCTACCTAGGTTGGGGGCAGCAGCCACTGAAACGCCAAGCCAAGCCACTCCTCTGAACGTGGGAGAGCAGCCAATATGCACCAAGACCCAGTTATCCCAGGGGGTAGAGAGGATGTCACAGAAAATTCCGAAAATACCAGTGATGACCACAAGGGGGCAACTCCCTGCCTCTCAAGATCACTCCCAAGACCCTACTCCAGAAGAAATAGAAGAACTTGACCTTAAACAATACTTTATGAAAATAGAGGACCTTAAACAGGAGGTAAAAAACTGACATAAATAAAAGGAGATGACAAACAAAAAGGGAGTGGAGGCTCCTTCAGATTGTGCTTCAAGGAATAGCTTCTACTCTGGCACTGAGACAATCCAACCAGATTCAGTCACAGCAAAGATTGATCTAAGACACCAAGTCGCTCCTGGCTCCTTTTGAAGGAAGAGATGGGCAGGCGCCAATGCAAGATCTCCTCCAACAACATGAAAGGAAACATGACATCAAAAGAATCCTGACATACCTAAACAACAAGATTTGAAGACCCTATAACATAAGCACTACAGGCACCACCATTTGTGGCTCCCAACTCTCTACTCTGTACAGACATAGCCTAGGCATGGAAGTTATTCAGAGACTGCCAGCAGTGTGTTTCAAGATCACTTAGGAATTCTTAGGACAAGGCAGGAACACAATAAACTCTGTTTGTCCATTGACTCCCACCCAGTTGGGGGAGGATGCACCACACCTGCTGCAAGCCTTCGCAGGCCACTCTACCTAGGTTGGGGGCAGCAGCCACTGAAACGCCAAGCCAAGCGACTCCTCTGAACGTGGGAGAGCAGCCAATATGCACCAAGACCCAGTTATCCCAGGGGGTAGAGAGGATGTCACAGAAAATTCCGAAAATACCAGTGATGACCACAAGGGGGCAACTCCCTGCCTCTCAAGATCACTCCCAAGACCCTACTCCAGAAGAAATAGAAGAACTTGACCTTAAACAATACTTTATGAAAATAGAGGACCTTAAACAGGAGGTAAAAAACTGACATAAATAAAAGGAGATGACAAACAAAAAGGGAGTGGAGGCTCCTTCAGATTGTGCTTCAAGGAATAGCTTCTACTCTGGCACTGAGACAATCCAACCAGATTCAGTCACAGCAAAGATTGATCTAAGACACCAAGTCGCTCCTGGCTCCTTTTGATGGAAGAGATGGGCAGGCGCCAATGCAAGATCTCCAACAACATGAAGGGAAACATGACATCAAAAGAATCCTGACATACCTAAACAACAGGATTTGAAGACCCTATAACATAAGCACTACAGGCACCACCATTTGTGGCTCCCAACTCTCTGCTCTGTACAGACATAGCCTAGGCATGGAAGTTATTCAGAGACTGTCAGCAGTGTGTTTCAAGATCACTTAGGAATTCTTAGGACAAGGCAGTGATGGAGGAGAGTTATCTGTCTACAAGGCAGGAACACAATAAACTCTGTTTGTCCATTGACTCCCACCCAGTCGGGGGAGGATGCACTACACCTGCTGCAAGCCTTCGCAGGCCACTCTACCTAGGTTGGGGGCAGCAGCCACTGAAACGCCAAGCCAAGGCACTCCTCAGTACGTGGGAGAGCAGCTAATATGCACCAAGACCCAGTTATCCCAGGGGGTAGAGAGGATGTCACAGAAAATTCCGAAAACACCAGTGATGACCACTAGGGGGCAACTCCCTGCCTCTCAAGATCACTCCCAAGACCCTACTCCAGAAGAAATAGAAGAACTTGACCTTAAACAATACTTTATGAAAATAGAGGACCTTAAACAGGAGGTAAAAAACTGACATAAATAAAAGGAGATGACAAACAAAAAGGGAGTGGAGGCTCCTTCAGATTGTGCTTCAAGGAATAGCTTCTACTCTGGCACTGAGACAATCCAACCAGATTCAGTCACAGCAAAGATTGATCTAAGACACCAAGTCGCTCCTGGCTCCTTTTGAAGGAAGAGATGGGCAGGCGCCAATGCAAGATCTCCTCCAACAACATGAAAGGAAACATGACATCAAAAGAATCCTGACATACCTAAACAACAAGATTTGAAGACCCTATAACATAAGCACTACAGGCACCACCATTTGTGGCTCCCAACTCTCTGCTCTGTACAGACATAGCCTAGGCATGGAAGTTATTCAGAGACTGCCAGCAGTGTGTTTCAAGATCACTTAGGAATTCTTAGGACAAGGCAGGAACACAATAAACTCTGTTTGTCCATTGACTCCCACCCAGTCGGGGGAGGATGCACCACACCTGATACAAGCCTTCGCAGGCCACTCTACCTAGGTTGGGGGCAGCAGCCACTGAAACGCCAAGCCAAGCCACTCCTCTGAACGTGGGAGAGCAGCCGATATGCACCAAGACCCAGTTATCCCAGGGGGTAGAGAGGATATCACAGAAAATTCCGAAAATACCAGTGATGACCACAAGGGGGCAACTCCCTGCCTCTCAAGATCACTCCCAAGACCCTACTCCAGAAGAAATAGAAGAACTTGACCTTAAACAATACTTTATGAAAATAGAGGACCTTAAACAGGAGGTAAAAAACTGACATAAATAAAAGGAGATGACAAACAAAAAGGGAGTGGAGGCTCCTTCAGATTGTGCTTCAAGGAATAGCTTCTACTCTGGCACTGAGACAATCCAACCAGATTCAGTCACAGCAAAGATTGATCTAAGACACCAAGTCGCTCCTGGCTCCTTTTGAAGGAAGAGATGGGCAGGCGCCAATGCAAGATCTCCTCCAACAACATGAAAGGAAACATGACATCAAAAGAATCCTGACATACCTAAACAACAAGATTTGAAGACCCTATAACATAAGCACTACAGGCACCACCATTTGTGGCTCCCAACTCTCTGCTCTGTACAGACATAGCCTAGGCATGGAAGTTATTCAGAGACTGCCAGCAGTGTGTTTCAAGATCACTTAGGAATTCTTAGGACAAGGCAGGAACACAATAAACTCTGTTTGTCCATTGACTCCCACCCAGTCGGGGGAGGATGCACCACACCTGCTGCAAGCCTTCGCAGGCCACTCTACCTAGGTTGGGGGCAGCAGCCACTGAAACGCCAAGCCAAGCCACTCCTCTGAACGTGGGAGAGCAGCCAATATGCACCAAGACCCAGTTATCCCAGGGGGTAGAGAGGATGTCACAGAAAATTCCGAAAATACCAGTGATGACCACTAGGGGGCAACTCCCTGCCTCTCAAGATCACTCCCAAGACCCTACTCCAGAAGAAATAGAAGAACTTGACCTTAAACAATACTTTATGAAAATAGAGGACCTTAAACAGGAGGTAAAAAACTGACATAAATAAAGGAGATGACAAACAAAAAGGGAGTGGAGGCTCCTTCAGATTGTGCTTCAAGGAATAGCTTCTACTCTGGCACTGAGACAATCCAACCAGATTCAGTCACAGCAAAGATTGATCTAAGACACCAAGTCGCTCCTGGCTCCTTTTGAAGGAAGAGATGGGCAGGCGCCAATGCAAGATCTCCTCCAACAACATGAAAGGAAACATGACATCAAAAGAATCCTGACATACCTAAACAACAAGATTTGAAGACCCTATAACATAAGCACTACAGGCACCACCATTTGTGGCTCCCAACTCTCTGCTCTGTACAGACATAGCCTAGGCATGGAAGTTATTCAGAGACTGCCAGCAGTGTGTTTCAAGATCACTTAGGAATTCTTAGGACAAGGCAGGAACACAATAAACTCTGTTTGTCCATTGACTCCCACCCAGTCGGGGGAGGATGCACCACACCTGCTGCAAGCCTTCGCAGGCCACTCTACCTAGGTTGGGGGCAGCAGCCACTGAAACGCCAAGCCAAGCCACTCCTCTGAACGTGGGAGAGCAGCCAATATGCACCAAGACCCAGTTATCCCAGGGGGTAGAGAGGATGTCACAGAAAATTCCGAAAACACCAGTGATGACCACTAGGGGGCAACTCCCTGCCTCTCAAGATCACTCCCAAGACCCTACTCCAGAAGAAATAGAAGAACTTGACCTTAAACAATACTTTATGAAAATAGAGGACCTTAAACAGGAGGTAAAAAACTGACATAAATAAAAGGAGATGACAAACAAAAAGGGAGTGGAGGCTCCTTCAGATTGTGCTTCAAGGAATAGCTTCTACTCTGGCACTGAGACAATCCAACCAGATTCAGTCACAGGAAAGATTGATCTAAGACACCAAGTCGCTCCTGGCTCCTTTTGAAGGAAGAGATGGGCAGGCGCCAATGCAAGAACTCCTCCAACAACATGAAAGGAAACATGACATCAAAAGAATCCTGACATACCTAAACAACAAGATTTGAAGACCCTATAACATAAGCACTACAGGCACCACCATTTGTGGCTCCCAACTCTCTGCTCTGTACAGACATAGCCTAGGCATGGAAGTTATTCAGAGACTGCCAGCAGTGTGTTTCAAGATCACTTAGGAATTCTTAGGACAAGGCAGGAACACAATAAACTCTGTTTGTCCATTGACTCCCACCCAGTCGGGGGAGGATGCACCACACCTGCTGCAAGCCTTCGCAGGCCACTCTACCTAGGTTGGGGGCAGCAGCCACTGAAACGCCAAGCCAAGCCACTCCTCTGAACGTGGGAGAGCAGCCAATATGCACCAAGACCCAGTTATCCCAGGGGGTAGAGAGGATGTCACAGAAAATTCCGAAAATACCAGTGATGACCACAAGGGGGCAACTCCCTGCCTCTCAAGATCACTCCCAAGACCCTACTCCAGAAGAAATAGAAGAACTTGACCTTAAACAATACTTTATGAAAATAGAGGACCTTAAACAGGAGGTAAAAAACTGACATAAATAAAGGAGATGACAAACAAAAAGGGAGTGGAGGCTCCTTCAGATTGTGCTTCAAGGAATAGCTTCTACTCTGGCACTGAGACAATCCAACCAGATTCAGTCACAGCAAAGCTTGATCTAAGACACCAAGTCGCTCCTGGCTCCTTTTGAAGGAAGAGATGGGCAGGCGCCAATGCAAGATCTCCTCCAACAACATGAAAGGAAACATGACATCAAAAGAATCCTGACATACCTAAACAACAGGATTTGAAGACCCTATAACATAAGCACTACAGGCACCACCATTTGTGGCTCCCAACTCTCTGCTCTGTACAGACATAGCCTAGGCATGGAAGTTATTCAGAGACTGCCAGCAGTGTGTTTCAAGATCACTTAGGAATTCTTAGGACAAGGCAGGAACACAATAAACTCTGTTTGTCCATTGACTCCCACCCAGACGGGGGAGGATGCACCACACCTGATACAAGCCTTCGCAGGCCACTCTACCTAGGTTGGGGGCAGCAGCCACTGAAACGCCAAGCCAAGCCACTCCTCTGAACGTGGGAGAGCAGCCAATATGCACCAAGACCCAGTTATCCCAGGGGGTAGAGAGGATGTCACAGAAAATTCCGAAAATACCAGTGATGACCACAAGGGGGCAACTCCCTGCCTCTCAAGATCACTCCCAAGACCCTACTCCAGAAGAAATAGAAGAACTTGACCTTAAACAATACTTTATGAAAATAGAGGACCTTAAACAGGAGGTAAAAAACTGACATAAATAAAAGGAGATGACAAACAAAAAGGGAGTGGAGGCTCCTTCAGATTGTGCTTCAAGGAATAGCTTCTACTCTGGCACTGAGACAATCCAACCAGATTCAGTCACAGCAAAGCTTGATCTAAGACACCAAGTCGCTCCTGGCTCCTTTTGAAGGAAGAGATGGGCAGGCGCCAATGCAAGATCTCCTCCAACAACATGAAAGGAAACATGACATCAAAAGAATCCTGACATACCTAAACAACAAGATTTGAAGACCCTATAACATAAGCACTACAGGCACCACCATTTGTGGCTCCCAACTCTCTGCTCTGTACAGACAGAGCCTAGGCATGGAAGTTATTCAGAGACTGCCAGCAGTGTGTTTCAAGATCACTTAGGAATTCTTAGGACAAGGCAGGAACACAATAAACTCTGTTTGTCCATTGACTCCCACCCAGTCGGGGGAGGATGCACCACACCTGCTGCAAGCCTTCGCAGGCCACTCTACCTAGGTTGGGGGCAGCAGCCACTGAAACGCCAAGCCAAGGCACACCTCTGAACGTGGGAGAGCAGCCAATATGCACCAAGACCCAGTTATCCCAGGGGGTAGAGAGGATGTCACAGAAAATTCCGAAAACACCAGTGATGACCACTAGGGGGCAACTCCCTGCCTCTCAAGATCACTCCCAAGACCCTACTCCAGAAGAAATAGAAGAACTTGACCTTAAACAATACTTTATGAAAATAGAGGACCTTAAACAGGAGGTAAAAAACTGACATAAATAAAAGGAGATGACAAACAAAAAGGGAGTGGAGGCTCCTTCAGATTGTGCTTCAAGGAATAGCTTCTACTCTGGCACTGAGACAATCCAACCAGATTCAGTCACAGCAAAGATTGATCTAAGACACCAAGTCGCTCCTGGCTCCTTTTGAAGGAAGAGATGGGCAGGCGCCAATGCAAGATCTCCTCCAACAACGTGAAAGGAAACATGACATCAAAAGAATCCTGACATACCTAAACAACAAGATTTGAAGACCCTATAACATAAGCACTACAGGCACCACCATTTGTGGCTCCCAACTCTCTGCTCTGTACAGACATAGCCTAGGCATGGAAGTTATTCAGAGACTGCCAGCAGTGTGTTTCAAGATCACTTAGGAATTCTTAGGACAAGGCAGGAACACAATAAACTCTGTTTGTCCATTGACTCCCACCCAGTCGGGGGAGGATGCACCACACCTGCTGCAAGCCTTCGCAGGCCACTCTACCTAGGTCGGGGGCAGCAGCCACTGAAACGCCAAGCCAAGCCACTCCTCTGAACGTGGGAGAGCAGCCAATATGCACCAAGACCCAGTTATCCCAGGGGGTAGAGAGGATGTCACAGAAAATTCCGAAAATACCAGTGATGACCACAAGGGGGCAATTCCCTGCCTCTCAAGATCACTCCCAAGACCCTACCCCAGAAGAAATAGAAGAACTTGACCTTAAACAATACTTTATGAAAATAGAGGACCTTAAACAGGAGGTAAAAAACTGACATAAATAAATGGAGATGACAAACAAAAAGGGAGTGGAGGCTCCTTCAGATTGTGCTTCAAGGAATAGCTTCTACTCTGGCACTGAGACAATCCAACCAGATTCAGTCACAGCAAAGATTGATCTAAGACACCAAGTCGCTCCTGGCTCCTTTTGAAGGAAGAGATGGGCAGGCGCCAATGCAAGATCTCCTCCAACAACATGAAAGGAAACATGACATCAAAAGAATCCTGACATACCTAAACAACAAGATTTGAAGACCCTATAACATAAGCACTACAGGCACCACCATTTGTGGCTCCCAACTCTCTGCTCTGTACAGACATAGCCTAGGCATGGAAGTTATTCAGAGACTGCCAGCAGTGTGTTTCAAGATCACTTAGGAATTCTTAGGACAAGGCAGGAACACAATAAACTCTGTTTGTCCATTGACTCCCACCCAGTCGGGGGAGGATGCACCACACCTGCTGCAAGCCTTCGCAGGCCACTCTACCTAGGTCGGGGGCAGCAGCCACTGAAACGCTAAGCCAAGCCACTCCTCTGAACGTGGGAGAGCAGCCAATATGCACCAAGACCCAGTTATCCCAGGGGGTAGAGAGGATGTCACAGAAAATTCCGAAAATACCAGTGATGACCACAAGGGGGCAACTCCCTGCCTCTCAAGATCACTCCCAAGACCCTACTCCAGAAGAAATAGAAGAACTTGACCTTAAACAATACTTTATGAAAATAGAGGACCTTAAACAGGAGGTAAAAAACTGACATAAATAAATGGAGATGACAAACAAAAAGGGAGTGGAGGCTCCTTCAGATTGTGCTTCAAGGAATAGCTTCTACTCTGGCACTGAGACAATCCAACCAGATTCAGTCACAGCAAAGATTGATCTAAGACACCAAGTCGCTCCTGGCTCCTTTTGAAGGAAGAGATGGGCAGGCGCCAATGCAAGATCTCCTCCAACAACATGAAAGGAAACATGACATCAAAAGAATCCTGACATACCTAAACAACAAGATTTGAAGACCCTATAACATAAGCACTACAGGCACCACCATTTGTGGCTCCCAACTCTCTGCTCTGTACAGACATAGCCTAGGCATGGAAGTTATTCAGAGACTGCCAGCAGTGTGTTTCAAGATCACTTAGGAATTCTTAGGACAAGGCAGGAACACAATAAACTCTGTTTGTCCATTGACTCCCACCCAGTCGGGGGAGGATGCACCACACCTGCTGCAAGCCTTCGCAGGCCACTCTACCTAGGTTGGGGGCAGCAGCCACTGAAACGCCAAGCCAAGCCACTCCTCTGAACGTGGGAGAGCAGCCAATATGCACCAAGACCCAGTTATCCCAGGGGGTAGAGAGGATGTCACAGAAAATTCCGAAAATACCAGTGATGACCACTAGGGGGGCAACTCCCTGCCTCTCAAGATCACTCCCAAGACCCTACTCCAGAAGAAATAGAAGAACTTGACCTTAAACAATACTTTATGAAAATAGAGGACCTTAAACAGGAGGTAAAAAACTGACATAAATAAATGGAGATGACAAACAAAAAGGGAGTGGAGGCTCCTTCAGATTGTGCTTCAAGGAATAGCTTCTACTCTGGCACTGAGACAATCCAACCAGATTCAGTCACAGCAAAGATTGATCTAAGACACCAAGTCGCTCCTGGCTCCTTTTGAAGGAAGAGATGGGCAGGCGCCAATGCAAGATCTCCTCCAACAACATGAAAGGAAACATGACATCAAAAGAATCCTGACATACCTAAACAACAAGATTTGAAGACCCTATAACATAAGCACTACAGGCACCACCATTTGTGGCTCCCAACTCTCTGCTCTGTACAGACATAGCCTAGGCATGGAAGTTATTCAGAGACTGCCAGCAGTGTGTTTCAAGATCACTTAGGAATTCTTAGGACAAGGCAGGAACACAATAAACTCTGTCCATTGACTCCCACCCAGTCGGGGGAGGATGCACCACACCTGATGCAAGCCTCCGCAGGCCACTCTACCTAGGTTGGGGGGCAGCAGCCACTGAAACGCCAAGCCAAGCCACTCCTCTGAACGTGGGAGAGCAGCCAATATGCACCAAGACCCAGTTATCCCAGGGGGTAGAGAGGATGTCACAGAAAATTCCGAAAATACCAGTGATGACCACAAGGGGGCAACTCCCTGCCTCTCAAGATCACTCCCAAGACCCTACTCCAGAAGAAATAGAAGAACTTGACCTTAAACAATACTTTATGAAAATAGAGGACCTTAAACAGGAGGTAAAAAACTGACATAAATAAAAGGAGATGACAAACAAAAAGGGAGTGGAGGCTCCTTCAGATTGTGCTTCAAGGAATAGCTTCTACTCTGGCACTGAGACAATCCAACCAGATTCAGTCACAGCAAAGATTGATCTAAGACACCAAGTCGCTCCTGGCTCCTTTTGAAGGAAGAGATGGGCAGGCGCCAATGCAAGATCTCCTCCAACAACATGAAAGGAAACATGACATCAAAAGAATCCTGACATACCTAAACAACAAGATTTGAAGACCCTATAACATAAGCACTACAGGCACCACCATTTGTGGCTCCCAACTCTCTGCTCTGTACAGACATAGCCTAGGCATGGAAGTTATTCAGAGCCTGCCAGCAGTGTGTTTCAAGATCACTTAGGAATTCTTAGGACAAGGCAGGAACACAATAAACTCTGTTTGTCCATTGACTCCCACCCAGTCGGGGGAGGATGCACCACACCTGCTGCAAGCCTTCGCAGGCCACTCTACCTAGGTTGGGGGCAGCAGCCACTGAAACGCCAAGCCAAGCCACTCCTCTGAACGTGGGAGAGCAGCCAATATGCACCAAGACCCAGTTATCCCAGGGGGTAGAGAGGATGTCACAGAAAATTCCGAAAATACCAGTGATGACCACAAGGGGGCAACTCCCTGCCTCTCAAGATCACTCCCAAGACCCTACTCCAGAAGAAATAGAAGAACTTGACCTTAAACAATACTTTATGAAAATAGAGGACCTTAAACAGGAGGTAAAAAACTGACATAAATAAATGGAGATGACAAACAAAAAGGGAGTGGAGGCTCCTTCAGATTGTGCTTCAAGGAATAGCTTCTACTCTGGCACTGAGACAATCCAACCAGATTCAGTCACAGCAAAGATTGATCTAAGACACCAAGTCGCTCCTGGCTCCTTTTGAAGGAAGAGATGGGCAGGCGCCAATGCAAGATCTCCTCCAACAACATGAAAGGAAACATGACATCAAAAGAATCCTGACATACCTAAACAACAAGATTTGAAGACCCTATAACATAAGCACTACAGGCACCACCATTTGTGGCTCCCAACTCTCTGCTCTGTACAGACATAGCCTAGGCATGGAAGTTATTCAGAGACTGCCAGCAGTGTGTTTCAAGATCACTTAGGAATTCTTAGGACAAGGCAGGAACACAATAAACTCTGTTTGTCCATTGACTCCCACCCAGTCGGGGGAGGATGCACCACACCTGCTGCAAGCCTTCGCAGGCCACTCTACCTAGGTTGGGGGCAGCAGCCACTGAAACGCCAAGCCAAGCCACTCCTCTGAACGTGGGAGAGCAGCCGATATGCACCAAGACCCAGTTATCCCAGGGGGTAGAGAGGATGTCACAGAAAATTCCGAAAATACCAGTGATGACCACAAGGGGGCAATTCCCTGCCTCTCAAGATCACTCCCAAGACCCTACCCCAGAAGAAATAGAAGAACTTGACCTTAAACAATACTTTATGAAAATAGAGGACCTTAAACAGGAGGTAAAAAACTGACATAAATAAATGGAGATGACAAACAAAAAGGGAGTGGAGGCTCCTTCAGATTGTGCTTCAAGGAATAGCTTCTACTCTGGCACTGAGACAATCCAACCAGATTCAGTCACAGCAAAGATTGATCTAAGACACCAAGTCGCTCCTGGCTCCTTTTGAAGGAAGAGATGGGCAGGCGCCAATGCAAGATCTCCTCCAACAACATGAAAGGAAACATGACATCAAAAGAATCCTGACATACCTAAACAACAAGATTTGAAGACCCTATAACATAAGCACTACAGGCACCACCATTTGTGGCTCCCAACTCTCTGCTCTGTACAGACATAGCCTAGGCATGGAAGTTATTCAGAGACTGCCAGCAGTGTGTTTCAAGATCACTTAGGAATTCTTAGGACAAGGCAGGAACACAATAAACTCTGTTTGTCCATTGACTCCCACCCAGTCGGGGGAGGATGCACCACACCTGCTGCAAGCCTTCGCAGGCCACTCTACCTAGGTTGGGGGCAGCAGCCACTGAAACGCCAAGCCAAGCCACTCCTCTGAACGTGGGAGAGCAGCCAATATGCACCAAGACCCAGTTATCCCAGGGGGTAGAGAGGATGTCACAGAAAATTCCGAAAATACCAGTGATGACCACAAGGGGGCAACTCCCTGCCTCTCAAGATCACTCCCAAGACCCTACTCCAGAAGAAATAGAAGAACTTGACCTTAAACAATACTTTATGAAAATAGAGGACCTTAAACAGGAGGTAAAAAACTGACATAAATAAATGGAGATGACAAACAAAAAGGGAGTGGAGGCTCCTTCAGATTGTGCTTCAAGGAATAGCTTCTACTCTGGCACTGAGACAATCCAACCAGATTCAGTCACAGCAAAGATTGATCTAAGACACCAAGTGGCTCCTGGCTCCTTTTGAAGGAAGAGATGGGCAGGCGCCAATGCAAGATCTCCTCCAACAACATGAAAGGAAACATGACATCAAAAGAATCCTGACATACCTAAACAACAAGATTTGAAGACCCTATAACATAAGCACTACAGGCACCACCATTTGTGGCTCCCAACTCTCTGCTCTGTACAGACATAGCCTAGGCAGTGAAGTTATTCAGAGACTGCCAGCAGTGTGTTTCAAGATCACTTAGGAATTCTTATTACAAGGCAGGAACACAATAAACTCTGTTTGTCCATTGACTCCCACCCAGTCGGGGGAGGATGCACCACACCTGCTGCAAGCCTTCGCAGGCCACTCTACCTAGGTCGGGGGCAGCAGCCACTGAAACGCCAAGCCAAGCCACTCCTCTGAACGTGGGAGAGCAGCCAATATGCACCAAGACCCAGTTATCCCAGGGGGTAGAGAGGATGTCACAGAAAATTCCGAAAATACCAGTGATGACCACTAGGGGGCAACTCCCTGCCTCTCAAGATCACTCCCAAGACCCTACTCCAGAAGAAATAGAAGAACTTGACCTTAAACAATACTTTATGAAAATAGAGGACCTTAAACAGGAGGTAAAAAACTGACATAAATAAATGGAGATGACAAACAAAAAGGGAGTGGAGGCTCCTTCAGATTGTGCTTCAAGGAATAGCTTCTACTCTGGCACTGAGACAATCCAACCAGATTCAGTCACAGCAAAGATTGATCTAAGACACCAAGTGGCTCCTGGCTCCTTTTGAAGGAAGAGATGGGCAGGCGCCAATGCAAGATCTCCTCCAACAACATGAAAGGAAACATGACATCAAAAGAATCCTGACATACCTAAACAACAAGATTTGAAGACCCTATAACATAAGCACTACAGGCACCACCATTTGTGGCTCCCAACTCTCTGCTCTGTACAGACATAGCCTAGGCATGGAAGTTATTCAGAGACTGCCAGCAGTGTGTTTCAAGATCACTTAGGAATTCTTAGGACAAGGCAGGAACACAATAAACTCTGTTTGTCCATTGACTCCCACCCAGTCGGGGGAGGATGCACCACACCTGCTGCAAGCCTTCGCAGGCCACTCTACCTAGGTTGGGGGCAGCAGCCACTGAAACGCCAAGCCAAGCCACTCCTCTGAACGTGGGAGAGCAGCCAATATGCACCAAGACCCAGTTATCCCAGGGGGTAGAGAGGATGTCACAGAAAATTCCGAAAATACCAGTGATGACCACAAGGGGGCAACTCCCTGCCTCTCAAGATCACTCCCAAGACCCTACTCCAGAAGAAATAGAAGAACTTGACCTTAAACAATACTTTATGAAAATAGAGGACCTTAAACAGGAGGTAAAAAACTGACATAAATAAATGGAGATGACAAACAAAAAGGGAGTGGAGGCTCCTTCAGATTGTGCTTCAAGGAATAGCTTCTACTCTGGCACTGAGACAATCCAACTAGATTCAGTCACAGCAAAGATTGATCTAAGACACCAAGTCGCTCCTGGCTCCTTTTGAAGGAAGAGATGGGCAGGCGCCAATGCAAGATCTCCTCCAACAACATGAAAGGAAACATGACATCAAAAGAATCCTGACATACCTAAACAACAAGATTTGAAGACCCTATAACATAAGCACTACAGGCACCACCATTTGTGGCTCCCAACTCTCTGCTCTGTACAGACATAGCCTAGGCATGGAAGTTATTCAGAGACTGCCAGCAGTGTGTTTCAAGATCACTTAGGAATTCTTAGGACAAGGCAGGAACACAATAAACTCTGTTTGTCCATTGACTCCCACCCAGTCGGGGGAGGATGCACCACACCTGCTGCAAGCCTTCGCAGGCCACTCTACCTAGGTTGGGGGCAGCAGCCACTGAAACGCCAAGCCAAGCCACTCCTCTGAACGTGGGAGAGCAGCCAATATGCACCAAGACCCAGTTATCCCAGGGGGGTAGAGAGGATGTCACAGAAAATTCCGAAAATACCAGTGATGACCACTAGGGGGCAACTCCCTGCCTCTCAAGATCACTCCCAAGACCCTACTCCAGAAGAAATAGAAGAACTTGACCTTAAACAATACTTTATGAAAATAGAGGACCTTAAACAGGAGGTAAAAAACTGACATAAATAAATGGAGATGACAAACAAAAAGGGAGTGGAGGCTCCTTCAGATTGTGCTTCAAGGAATAGCTTCTACTCTGGCACTGAGACAATCCAACCAGATTCAGTCACAGCAAAGATTGATCTAAGACACCAAGTCGCTCCTGGCTCCTTTTGAAGGAAGAGATGGGCAGGCGCCAATGCAAGATCTCCTCCAACAACATGAAAGGAAACATGACATCAAAAGAATCCTGACATACCTAAACAACAAGATTTGAAGACCCTATAACATAAGCACTACAGGCACCACCATTTGTGGCTCCCAACTCTCTGCTCTGTACAGACATAGCCTAGGCATGGAAGTTATTCAGAGACTGCCAGCAGTGTGTTTCAAGATCACTTAGGAATTCTTAGGACAAGGCAGGAACACAATAAACTCTGTTTGTCCATTGACTCCCACCCAGTCGGGGGAGGATGCACCACACCTGCTGCAAGCCTTCGCAGGCCACTCTACCTAGGTTGGGGGCAGCAGCCACTGAAACGCCAAGCCAAGCGACTCCTCTGAACGTGGGAGAGCAGCCAATATGCACCAAGACCCAGTTATCCCAGGGGGTAGAGAGGATGTCACAGAAAATTCCGAAAATACCAGTGATGACCACAAGGGGGCAACTCCCTGCCTCTCAAGATCACTCCCAAGACCCTACTCCAGAAGAAATAGAAGAACTTGACCTTAAACAATACTTTATGAAAATAGAGGACCTTAAACAGGAGGTAAAAAACTGACATAAATAAAAGGAGATGACAAACAAAAAGGGAGTGGAGGCTCCTTCAGATTGTGCTTCAAGGAATAGCTTCTACTCTGGCACTGAGACAATCCAACCAGATTCAGTCACAGCAAAGATTGATCTAAGACACCAAGTCGCTCCTGGCTCCTTTTGAAGGAAGAGATGGGCAGGCGCCAATGCAAGATCTCCTCCAACAACATGAAAGGAAACATGACATCAAAAGAATCCTGACATACCTAAACAACAAGATTTGAAGACCCTATAACATAAGCACTACAGGCACCACCATTTGTGGCTCCCAACTCTCTGCTCTGTACAGACATAGCCTAGGCATGGAAGTTATTCAGAGACTGCCAGCAGTGTGTTTCAAGATCACTTAGGAATTCTTAGGACAAGGCAGGAACACAATAAACTCTGTTTGTCCATTGACTCCCACCCAGTCGGGGGAGGATGCACCACACCTGCTGCAAGCCTTCGCAGGCCACTCTACCTAGGTCGGGGGCAGCAGCCACTGAAACGCCAAGCCAAGCCACTCCTCTGAACGTGGGAGAGCAGCCAATATGCACCAAGACCCAGTTATCCCAGGGGGTAGAGAGGATGTCACAGAAAATTCCGAAAATACCAGTGATGACCACAAGGGGGCAACTCCCTGCCTCTCAAGATCACTCCCAAGACCCTACTCCAGAAGAAATAGAAGAACTTGACCTTAAACAATACTTTATGAAAATAGAGGACCTTAAACAGGAGGTAAAAAACTGACATAAATAAAAGGAGATGACAAACAAAAAGGGAGTGGAGGCTCCTTCAGATTGTGCTTCAAGGAATAGCTTCTACTCTGGCACTGAGACAATCCAACCAGATTCAGTCACAGCAAAGATTGATCTAAGACACCAAGTCGCTCCTGGCTCCTTTTGAAGGAAGAGATGGGCAGGCGCCAATGCAAGATCTCCTCCAACAACATGAAAGGAAACATGACATCAAAAGAATCCTGACATACCTAAACAACAAGATTTGAAAACCCTATAACATAAGCACTACAGGCACCACCATTTGTGGCTCCCAACTCTCTGCTCTGTACAGACATAGCCTAGGCATGGAAGTTATTCAGAGACTGCCAGCAGTGTGTTTCAAGATCACTTAGGAATTCTTAGGACAAGGCAGGAACACAATAAACTCTGTTTGTCCATTGACTCCCACCCAGTCGGGGGAGGATGCACCACACCTGCTGCAAGCCTTCGCAGGCCACTCTACCTAGGTTGGGGGCAGCAGCCACTGAAACGCCAAGCCAAGCCACTCCTCTGAACGTGGGAGAGCAGCCAATATGCACCAAGACCCAGTTATCCCAGGGGGTAGAGAGGATGTCACAGAAAATTCCGAAAATACCAGTGATGACCACAAGGGGGCAACTCCCTGCCTCTCAAGATCACTCCCAAGACCCTACCCCAGAAGAAATAGAAGAACTTGACCTTAAACAATACTTTATGAAAATAGAGGACCTTAAACAGGAGGTAAAAAACTGACATAAATAAATGGAGATGACAAACAAAAAGGGAGTGGAGGCTCCTTCAGATTGTGCTTCAAGGAATAGCTTCTACTCTGGCACTGAGACAATCCAACCAGATTCAGTCACAGCAAAGATTGATCTAAGACACCAAGTCGCTCCTGGCTCCTTTTGAAGGAAGAGATGGGCAGGCGCCAATGCAAGATCTCCTCCAACAACATGAAAGGAAACATGACATCAAAAGAATCCTGACATACCTAAACAACAAGATTTGAAGACCCTATAACATAAGCACTACAGGCACCACCATTTGTGGCTCCCAACTCTCTGCTCTGTACAGACATAGCCTAGGCATGGAAGTTATTCAGAGACTGCCAGCAGTGTGTTTCAAGATCACTTAGGAATTCTTAGGACAAGGCAGGAACACAATAAACTCTGTTTGTCCATTGACTCCCACCCAGTCGGGGGAGGATGCACCACACCTGCTGCAAGCCTTCGCAGGCCACTCTACCTAGGTTGGGGGCAGCAGCCACTGAAACGCCAAGCCAAGCGACTCCTCTGAACGTGGGAGAGCAGCCAATATGCACCAAGACCCAGTTATCCCAGGGGGTAGAGAGGATGTCACAGAAAATTCCGAAAATACCAGTGATGACCACAAGGGGGCAACTCCCTGCCTCTCAAGATCACTCCCAAGACCCTACTCCAGAAGAAATAGAAGAACTTGACCTTAAACAATACTTTATGAAAATAGAGGACCTTAAACAGGAGGTAAAAAACTGACATAAATAAAAGGAGATGACAAACAAAAAGGGAGTGGAGGCTCCTTCAGATTGTGCTTCAAGGAATAGCTTCTACTCTGGCACTGAGACAATCCAACCAGATTCAGTCACAGCAAAGATTGATCTAAGACACCAAGTCGCTCCTGGCTCCTTTTGAAGGAAGAGATGGGCAGGCGCCAATGCAAGATCTCCTCCAACAACATGAAAGGAAACATGACATCAAAAGAATCCTGACATACCTAAACAACAAGATTTGAAGACCCTATAACATAAGCACTACAGGCACCACCATTTGTGGCTCCCAACTCTCTGCTCTGTACAGACATAGCCTAGGCATGGAAGTTATTCAGAGACTGCCAGCAGTGTGTTTCAAGATCACTTAGGAATTCTTAGGACAAGGCAGGAACACAATAAACTCTGTTTGTCCATTGACTCCCACCCAGTCGGGGGAGGATGCACCACACCTGCTGCAAGCCTTCGCAGGCCACTCTACCTAGGTTGGGGGCAGCAGCCACTGAAACGCCAAGCCAAGCCACTCCTCTGAACGTGGGAGAGCAGCCAATATGCACCAAGACCCAGTTATCCCAGGGGGTAGAGAGGATGTCACAGAAAATTCCGAAAATACCAGTGATGACCACAAGGGGGCAACTCCCTGCCTCTCAAGATCACTCCCAAGACCCTACTCCAGAAGAAATAGAAGAACTTGACCTTAAACAATACTTTATGAAAATAGAGGACCTTAAACAGGAGGTAAAAAACTGACATAAATAAATGGAGATGACAAACAAAAAGGGAGTGGAGGCTCCTTCAGATTGTGCTTCAAGGAATAGCTTCTACTCTGGCACTGAGACAATCCAACCAGATTCAGTCACAGCAAAGATTGATCTAAGACACCAAGTCGCTCCTGGCTCCTTTTGAAGGAAGAGATGGGCAGGCGCCAATGCAAGATCTCCTCCAACAACATGAAAGGAAACATGACATCAAAAGAATCCTGACATACCTAAACAACAAGATTTGAAGACCCTATAACATAAGCACTACAGGCACCACCATTTGTGGCTCCCAACTCTCTGCTCTGTACAGACATAGCCTAGGCATGGAAGTTATTCAGAGACTGCCAGCAGTGTGTTTCAAGATCACTTAGGAATTCTTAGGACAAGGCAGGAACACAATAAACTCTGTTTGTCCATTGACTCCCACCCAGTCGGGGGAGGATGCACCACACCTGATACAAGCCTTCGCAGGCCGCTCTACCTAGGTTGGGGGCAGCAGCCACTGAAACGCCAAGCCAAGCCACTCCTCTGAACGTGGGAGAGCAGCCAATATGCACCAAGACCCAGTTATCCCAGGGGGTAGAGAGGATGTCACAGAAAATTCCGAAAATACCAGTGATGACCACAAGGGGGCAACTCCCTGCCTCTCAAGATCACTCCCAAGACCCTACTCCAGAAGAAATAGAAGAACTTGACCTTAAACAATACTTTATGAAAATAGAGGACCTTAAACAGGAGGTAAAAAACTGACATAAATAAATGGAGATGACAAACAAAAAGGGAGTGGAGGCTCCTTCAGATTGTGCTTCAAGGAATAGCTTCTACTCTGGCACTGAGACAATCCAACCAGATTCAGTCACAGCAAAGATTGATCTAAGACACCAAGTCGCTCCTGGCTCCTTTTGAAGGAAGAGATGGGCAGGCGCCAATGCAAGATCTCCTCCAACAACGTGAAAGGAAACATGACATCAAAAGAATCCTGACATACCTAAACAACAAGATTTGAAGACCCTATAACATAAGCACTACAGGCACCACCATTTGTGGCTCCCAACTCTCTGCTCTGTACAGACATAGCCTAGGCATGGAAGTTATTCAGAGACTGCCAGCAGTGTGTTTCAAGATCACTTAGGAATTCTTAGGACAAGGCAGGAACACAATAAACTCTGTTTGTCCATTGACTCCCACCCAGTCGGGGGAGGATGCACCACACCTGCTGCAAGCCTTCGCAGGCCACTCTACCTAGGTTGGGGGCAGCAGCCACTGAAACGCCAAGCCAAGGCACTCCTCTGAACGTGGGAGAGCAGCCAATATGCACCAAGACCCAGTTATCCCAGGGGGTAGAGAGGATATCACAGAAAATTCCGAAAATACCAGTGATGACCACTAGGGGGCAACTCCCTGCCTCTCAAGATCACTCCCAAGACCCTACTCCAGAAGAAATAGAAGAACTTGACCTTAAACAATACTTTATGAAAATAGAGGACCTTAAACAGGAGGTAAAAAACTGACATAAATAAATGGAGATGACAAACAAAAAGGGAGTGGAGGCTCCTTCAGATTGTGCTTCAAGGAATAGCTTCTACTCTGGCACTGAGACAATCCAACCAGATTCAGTCACAGCAAAGATTGATCTAAGACACCAAGTCGCTCCTGGCTCCTTTTGAAGGAAGAGATGGGCAGGCGCCAATGCAAGATCTCCTCCAACAACATGAAAGGAAACATGACATCAAAAGAATCCTGACATACCTAAACAACAAGATTTGAAGACCCTATAACATAAGCACTACAGGCACCACCATTTGTGGCTCCCAACTCTCTGCTCTGTACAGACATAGCCTAGGCATGGAAGTTATTCAGAGACTGCCAGCAGTGTGTTTCAAGATCACTTAGGAATTCTTAGGACAAGGCAGGAACACAATAAACTCTGTTTGTCCATTGACTCCCACCCAGTCGGGGGAGGATGCACCACACCTGCTGCAAGCCTTCGCAGGCCACTCTACCTAGGTTGGGGGCAGCAGCCACTGAAACGCCAAGCCAAGCCACTCCTCTGAACGTGGGAGAGCAGCCAATATGCACCAAGACCCAGTTATCCCAGGGGGTAGAGAGGATGTCACAGAAAATTCTGAAAATACCAGTGATGACCACTAGGGGGCAACTCCCTGCCTCTCAAGATCACTCCCAAGACCCTACTCCAGAAGAAATAGAAGAACTTGTCCTTAAACAATACTTTATGAAAATAGAGGACCTTAAACAGGAGGTAAAAAACTGACATAAATAAATGGAGATGACAAACAAAAAGGGAGTGGAGGCTCCTTCAGATTGTGCTTCAAGGAATAGCTTCTACTCTGGCACTGAGACAATCCAACCAGATTCAGTCACAGCAAAGATTGATCTAAGACACCAAGTCGCTCCTGGCTCCTTTTGAAGGAAGAGATGGGCAGGCGCCAATGCAAGATCTCCTCCAACAACATGAAAGGAAACATGACATCAAAAGAATCCTGACATACCTAAACAACAAGATTTGAAGACCCTATAACATAAGCACTACAGGCACCACCATTTGTGGCTCCCAACTCTCTGCTCTGTACAGACATAGCCTAGGCATGGAAGTTATTCAGAGACTGCCAGCAGTGTGTTTCAAGATCACTTAGGAATTCTTAGGACAAGGCAGGAACACAATAAACTCTGTTTGTCCATTGACTCCCACCCAGTCGGGGGAGGATGCACCACACCTGCTGCAAGCCTTCGCAGGCCACTCTACCTAGGTTGGGGGCAGCAGCCACTGAAACGCCAAGCCAAGCCACTCCTCTGAACGTGGGAGAGCAGCCAATATGCACCAAGACCCAGTTATCCCAGGGGGTAGAGAGGATGTCACAGAAAATTCTGAAAATACCAGTGATGACCACTAGGGGGCAACTCCCTGCCTCTCAAGATCACTCCCAAGACCCTACTCCAGAAGAAATAGAAGAACTTGACCTTAAACAATACTTTATGAAAATAGAGGACCTTAAACAGGAGGTAAAAAACTGACATAAATAAATGGAGATGACAAACAAAAAGGTAGATGAAATAAATCTCTCAAAGTTACCCAAGAAAAACAAGAAAAAGCCATCAAACAGATAAGGGAAACAGTGCAAGACCTGAAAAATGAAATGGAGGTAATGAAGAAAACACAACCTGAGGGAAGACTGGAAATGGAAATTCTGAGTAAACGAACAGAAACTACAGAGGCAAGTAATTTCAACCGAATACAAGAGACTGAAGAATATTGGACTCTAAATATATTATAGGGGAAAAAAACTCAGATTAAAGAACAAAACAAATCCAACAAATTCTGAACACAAAACATCCAGGAAGTCTGGGACACCATAAAATGACCAAACCTAAGAATAATTGGGGTAGAAGAAGGAGAATTACAACTCAAAGGCCCAGAAAAGTAGATCCATATCTATCACCATGCAATAAACTCAAGTCCAATAGATAAAATACCTCAATAGTAATTGGAACAAACTGAGACTGATATAGGAGAAAGTGAGAAGTACTCTACAACATATGGGCAAAGGAGACCATTTCCTATGTATAACCCCAGCAGCACAGACAATAAGGGCAACATTGAATAAATGGGAAACTGAGCAGCTTCTGTAAAGCAAAGGACACTGTCACTAAGACACAAACACAACCTACTGACTGGGAAAAGATCTTCACCAACCCTGCAACTGACAAAGGTCTGATCTCTAAGATATAAGGAACAAAAGAGACTAAACTTAAAAATCCTAATTAAACCATTTGAAAAATCGGGCTCTGAACTAAACAGAGAATCCTCAAAAGAAGAAGTCAAAATGGCCAAAAGACACTTAAGGTCATGTTCAACCTCCTTAGCTATCAGGGAAATGCAAAGCAAAACAACTTTGAGATACCGTCTTACACCTGTCAGATTGGCTAAAATCAAAAACACCAATGATAGCTAGAGAGGTTGTGGGGTAAGGGGTACACTCATCCATTGCTGGTGGGAATGCACACTTGTGCAACCACTATGGAAAGCAGTGTGGTGGTTTCTCAGGAAATTCGGGATCAACCTACCCCAGGACCCAGCAATTCCACTCTTGGGAATTTACCCAAGAGATGTGCAATTCTAATACAAAAGCATTTGTTCAACTATGTTCATAGCAGCATTATTTGTAATAAATAGCCAGAACCTGGAAACAACCTAGATGCCCTTCAATGGAAGAATGGATAAAGAAACTGTGGAATATATACATGTTAGAGTACTACTCAACGGTAAGAAGCAATAACATCTTGAATTTTGCATGCAAATGGATGGAAATAGAAAACACTATTCTGAGTGAGGTATAACCCAAACCAAAATAGATGAACATGGGATGTACTCACTCATAATCAGTTTTTAGTCATAAATAAAGGACATTGAGCCTATAATTCGTGATCCTTGAGAAGACAATAAGGTGAAACCAAAGAATAACATATAGTTAACCTGGATATTGGACGTAGACAAGTTTGCCGGGCAAAAATTGAGAACATAGGGGTGGGGTGGGTTGGGGGCAAGGGGAGATAAGGAGAGAAAAGCGTGAAGGGGAGGATGGGGAGAGCTTGGGAGAATTGGATGCTTGGGATATAGGAAGGGTGGATATGAGAGCAGGGAAGCATATATCCTAATTAAGGGAGCCATCTTAGGATTATTAAGAGACTTGACTCTAAAGGGGTTCCCAACTATCCAGGGAGATGCCCCCAGCTAGTTCCGTGGGAAGCTGAGGAGAGGGAGCCAGAAAAGCCACAAGGTCCTATAGCCATACTAATGAATATCTTGCATATCACCATAGAACCTTCACCTGGTGATGGAGATAGGGAAAGACCCACATTGGTGCACCAGACTGAGCTCCCAAGGTCATGATGAGGAGCAGAAGGAGGGAGAACATGAGAAAGAAAGTGAGGACAGTGAGGGAAGCTTCACCTGGTGATGGATCGAGATAGAGACAGAGCCACACATTGGTGCAATGGACTGAGTTCCCTAGGTACAAATGAGGAGCAGAAGGAAGGAAAACATGAGCAAGGAAATCTGGACTGTGAAGGTTCCCCCCATCCACTGAGATGGTGGGGCTGATCTATTCAGAACTTACCAAGCCAAGCTGGACTGGGACTGAAAAAGCATGGGATAAAACCGGACTCCCTGAACATGGCAGACAATGAGGGCTGCTGAGAAACCTAGGACAATGACACTGGATTTAGATCCAACTAAGCATAACTGCTTTTGGGGGGGGGGGGATGCTCACCTTCCTGGGCCTGGAAGGAGAGGAGGACCTTGTACTTGCCATAGGGCAGGGAACCCTTACTGCTCCCTGGATAGGAGAGGGAGGGGGAGTGGAGGGGGGAGGTGGGTAAATGGGAGGTGGGGAGGAGGCAGAAATTTTTTAATTAAAAAACAAAAAAATAAAGGATTTATCAACCACTGGTCATTAATAGCACTTAATATCAATGATCTCAATTCACCTATAAAAAGGCACAAGAGAATGGATGCGAAAGCAGGATCCATTCTGCTGCTTACAAGAAACAGACATCAACAAAAGAAACATTTACTCAAAGTGTTGGAAAAGGGTTTTTCAATCAAAGGGGCCTAAGACAAAAGTGACTGTGGATATAACAATAATATTGAACAAAAATGTCTTCAAAATAAAATCAATAAGAAGAGAATGAGATGAACACTATACTCATAACATCAAGATGAAGTCTCAATACTAAATCTCTTCCCATTATATATTCACCCACATTACTAGAACTAAATTTAAGTAAACACCTGAGTCTTATCAGATCAGCGTGGAATAGTTAGAATTTAACAAAAATTCTATTCTCAGAAAGAAAAACTCATGGAAACTGAACAGTCAACCACTAAAAAACCCCTGGGTAAGGGAAAAATATAAATTAAAGTATTCCTTGAATTAAAAAAAAATAAAGACACAACATAACAAAACCAAAAGCAATCCTAAGAGGAAAGTTCATTGCAATGAGTGCCCACATCACAAAAAGAGAAAGCTCACATTAGAGACTTAAGAGCACAGCTGAAAGATCTAGAAAAAAAGCAGACTCACCCATGAGTAGAACACTGGAAGTAATCAAACTGAGGGCAAAAAAGAAAATAGAAACACAGAAAATACAAAGAATTCAATGAAACAAAGAGCTGGTTATTTGAGAAAAAAAAAGAATGACAAGTACCTATCCAATATAATCAAAAAGCAGAGAGAAAGTACATTCAAATTAACAGAATCTGAAATGAAAAGGGAACATAACAATGAGAATATTCAGAGAATTAGGTCTTACTACAATGGCCTATATGCCTCAAAGTTGGAAAATGTAAAAGTGGACTTGGTTTTAGATGAATACTATATGCCAGAATTGTATAAGGCCAGGTAAACAATGTAAATAAACCTTTAAGTTATGAGGAAATAGAAGCTGTCATAAAAAAAAAAAAACTTGAAACAATAAAGCCTAGGACCAGTTGGTTTTAATGCAGAATTTTACCAGAAATTCCAAGAGGTGATAGCTATTCTCCTTAAGGTGTAACTTAATAGAAACAGAAGAGTCATTGCCAAGCCCTTTTTATGAAGCTACAGTTACCCTGATACCAAAACCAAAAAAGACTCAACCAAGATAGAGAATAACACACTAATCATACTCATGAACATCGATGCAATAATTCTAAATAAAATACTGGCAAACAAGAATCAAAGAAAACATAAAAAAATTAATCTATCATGATAAAGTAGGCTTCCTACCACAGATGCAGAGCTGGTTCAAAATATGAAAATCTATCAATGTATTACATCATATAAATAAACTCGAAAAGCATTTAACAAAATTTAACACCCCTTTATGATAAAGGTCTTGGGTGGTTTAGGATACAAGGATCATATATAAATATAATATAAGCAATACACAGCAAACCAACAGCTGATATCAAATTAAAGGGGAACTCAAATGCATTCCACTAAAATCAGGAAAAAGACAAGGCTGTCCACCACCATCTCTTCAACATAGTTCTTGAAGTTCTATCAATAGCAATAAGACAACATAAGGAGATCAAGGGGATTCAAATCAGAAAGGAAAATGTCAAAGTCTCGTTATTTACAGATGACTGTACATCAATGACCACAAAATCTACCATAGAACTTCTACAGCTGATAAATACATTCAGTGCTGTGGCAGGAAAAAAGATCAAGTAAAATAACAGTGGCCCTTCTATACACAAAGGATAGAGAAGGAAATAAGAGAAACTTCACCTTTCACAACAGCCACAAATCGCATAAAGTATCTTGTGGTTACACTAACCAAGAAACTGAAAGGTCTGTTTGACAATACTTTAATGCTTTGAAGAATGAAACTGAAGACACGAGGAAATTGAGGGATCTCCCATGATCTTGGATAGGTAGGATCAACATGGTAAAAATGGCAGTCTCCAAAAGAAAATCTATAAATTCAATACATTTCCTATTAAAATACCAAAATAAATTCTTACAGACCTTGATTGAATATTCAACTTTATATGGAAAAACAAAAAACCCAGGATCCCCAAAACAATCCTATACTGAAATGAGGGGCTGACTTGTTGGTGCTCCTGTCATAACCAATAACCAACAGCCAGCAAGCCCAAGAGAAAAAAAATCAAACTTCTCACTAATTTATAAAACTTATTGGATCACTAGCTCAGTCTTCTAATTAGCTCTTGCAGCTTAAAACCATAATTCTTATCTATGTTTGCCATGGGGCTCAGTCCCTTACACTCCAGGGCAGATCACATGTTGCTTCTTCAGAGTCTGGGCAGTAATGGGGGAATGGGCTTCCTCCTTTCCAGCATTAGCTTGTCCTCCAGGCCCTGCCTCTGTCTGGTTGCAATGCCTATACTTAGTGCATGGCCTATCAGTATTTTATTGAAATCCATGATTGACAGAATGCAGACAATTCTATAGCATCAATTTCCCTTTTTTGTTAAACAGAAATACCCATAGTACATTTTTGGGGATTGTGGGTGTAGTATTCCACGCTATTTACAGCTAGTTGTGGGCACTGATAATCTTATAAGGATGTAAAAAAAATTTAGAGTTATTTTTCTTAACTCAGAATGAATCCACAGCCTTTCATTTTTGGTAGAAACAGAAGCAAAATCTCTTTTCCAAAGTAAAATGCCTTTTGACTTCAATTTTGAAGTCATGTTATTTTAAAAATAGCTATCTTGGATTAATTGGGCAGCATTTATAAACAAAAGTCTTTTGGCAGCAGTTGCTCCTTCCTCAGCATTCAAACTATTCAAAGAGAGCATAATAGCAAACAGTAAAGATTGTATATTTTCCATCTTTATGTGGCTTTATTTTCATTTCTTAGTTTTATTTACTTTTACTTTTTGAGACAGGTTCTCTGGAACTTTGTCCTGAAATAACTGTATACAAGGCGGGCCTTGAACTCACAGAAGTCCATTGCCTACTTCCCCAGTGCTGGAATTAAAAGTATCTGGCACCACACCTGGAATTTACAAGAGGTCTGTTTTGCTCTACCTTGGAGCATTGGGATTAAAGGCCTGTGCTACCCCACCTTTAAATCAGAGTTCAATCTGCCTCTGCCTCCCAAGTGTTGGGATTAAAGTTGTACTACCACACACACCTGCTTTTTCTTTACTTTATCATTTAGCCTGAACATATTTTTAGCACACAGTAAACAATTTAGAGGGTTTTTCTTTGTTTTTGAATCTCTTTACTCCATTTCTTTCTGACCACATGAGTCTTTAGAGAGGACTAAAATGATGGCTTTAACGGCTGAATCCAGCCCACTCCTTAGCTTTCCAAACTCATGGCTGAGGTACATCTGTAACCATTTTTAATGCCTAAAATCTATGGCATTTCAAGGTCCCTGTCAGCTAGCAAGCTGCAACATTCTACTCACAGGCCACACTCGGTTGGACTACCTGCATGAAAGAGTCAGTTTGCCCTGGCAGGATGGCCCAGAAAGCAAGCATTTTACAAATGTGCAGCTTTCTTGTGCTATGGCTGAAAATGGAAAAGCACGCATTCAGCTTTTGATCAACACTGGTTATGTGTTTCGTGGAAGGACCTCTTATAGAGCTAAGGGTTTTACAGCTAAAGCTGAGTCAGGAAGCCTCTCTTAGATGAGAGTGTTGGACTCTATTGTCCAAACCCCGAGGAGTCGCCCCCAGAGACCATGTCTCACACCACAGCTGATGCAAAAGCATGAGGATTTTATTAATTCTGTCCTGACATGGTCCCTCAGCATTTGGGAAGCCAAGAGACCCGGACTAGCTGGTACAGACTACTTTTAAAGAAGGACATATAAGTAAGGGGGGTTGTGATTGGCCTCTTAGAAAGGGATATTATCAATAATTCAGAATTGTCATAAATGGCTTCAGAATTCTCTCTTAAAGTCATACAAGAGCACTTGCTGGCACCTAGGCAAGCAGAGCACATCTGAGAAATTGCTGCTGCAAAGAAACCATGTACAAGGCTGTCATTTTGTTCTAGAATTACTTCTGAGGCTGTCTCGGGCTTAATGTGGTTGCAGCCTAACATGTGGGAGCCTTATAATTTAAGACTTTGATACAACTCTGAACCCTCTCAGCCTCCATGACATAGTGCTTCCCCTGATCCCCTGGGCACCAAAAACCAAACTATACAAGCACATACAGAGTTCCTGAACAAATAGCCATATACGTATGTTTTGTTTCAGTCCCCTGGGGAAACGAGGTCAAAATGGCCTCTTACCAAATCTGATCTTGCAACACCTCTCCAGCCAATTATTGGTAATAGCCTTTTCCAATAAGCCAATCATATAACCCTCTCTCTTCTATGGCCTTCTCCTTTAAAAGTAGCCTGTACCAAATAGTCAGGGTCTCTCAGCTTCCCAGATGCTGTGGGACCCTGTCATGACAGAATTAATAAAATACTCATGCTTTGGCATGGGCTGTGGTGTGAAGTGGTCTATGGGGGTGACTCCTCCTATGTGTGGAGTCTAGAGTCCAACAATAACATGAAGAAGCATGCTTAGTGGGGTTTGTCCTGCCCAGACCACAGAACTGGAAAGCCCCAGAAAAAAAATAAAATCACAGAGATCTCCATGGAATCTAAAACTGATTGGCCCATTACCTCAGGCTCATTAGTTATTATCACTTATATGTTAGCCATGTGGCTCAGTACCTTTCACAGCGGGAGAGGACATGTTGCTCCTTTGGTGGTCTGGGCTGGATTGACAGGCATGGTCTTCCTCCTTTCCAGCATTTGCCTGTTCTAGCCCCGCCTTTACTTCCTGTCTGGTTGCTTGCCTGTACTTCCTGCCTGGCACAGCGTTTTCTATAAATACATGATTGACAGAAGACAGACAATTCTCTAGCACTACTTCCCTCTTTTTATAAACAAAGGAAAATACCCATACTCCATTTTTTGGGAATGTTGGCATAATATTCCATGCTACTTACTGCTGTTTGTGGGCACTGATAATGGTATAAGGACCTAAAGGTAATTTAGAGTTATTTTTCTTGACTCAATGAATATACAGCCTCTCATTTTTGGTGGAAACAAAAGCAAAATATCTTCCCCAAAGTAACATACTTTTGAATTCAATTTTGAAGTAAGGAATTTTAAAAATATCTATCATGGATTAATTTAACTGAATTTATAAACAAATCTTTTCGCAAAAAGTTGCTACTTCCTCAGCATTCAAACAATTCAAAGAGAGCATAATTGCATATGGTATCAATTTCTCTGTGTATTTTCCATCTTTCAGTGCCTTTATTTTAACTTCTATTTCTTTTATTTTTACTTTTACTTTTTGAGACAAGTTCTCTGTATTTCTTTGTTCTGGAATAAACTCTAGACCAGGCTGTACTTGAACTCAGAGAATTCCACTTTCCTGGGCCTCCCGAAATGCTGGAATTAAAGCTGTGTGCTAAGGCACCTTGAACTCAGAGGTCTGTCTGTCCCTGCCTCCCAGCCACTGGGATTAAAGGTGTGGGTACCACACCTTGAAATCAGGGAGGCCAATGTACCTCTGCCCCTTGAAGTCACAGATGTCAATATACCCAGGGCCCCAAAGAGTTTGGGTTAAAGGTGTGTACCACCATCACACCCAACTACTTTAAGAAGTTCAACCTTTTTTTCTCTCACAAGCCAACATTTTTATCACACACTAACCATTTAGAGATTTTGAGGCACACATTGAATATTAACTCATTGTACTTTACTCCAAATGATACATTCAAAACCTGCAGGAGCCAGACAGAAATGACGATGGCGGCACTACCAAGAAACTAGTATTTCAAAACCATAAGTTTTAAGAACTCATCATGCTGCCCAGACAGGCAGGAAGAGCAGAGCCATGAGCATGGTCTCAGCTACTTTATTTCTGTCCCTGAGTGGCCAAACATACGTGCCCAGAAATTCACAATAGATGGAGTTTGCACCAGCAGCAAGCCCCAGGAAGCCTAGTTTTAAGAGTGCTGCTTTATCTCTTTTTTTGCCTATGAGTTTTTAAGGAGAAGATGAAACTTTTACCCTACATATATTTAACACACTGAAAAGCATTCTGGGTTTTTTTGTCTTTGAATCTCTATTGTATATCTTTTGCTGAACACATGAGTCTTTAGAGAGGACTAAAATGATGGCTTTAACAGCTGAATCCAGCCCATTCCTTAGCTTTCCAGACTCATGGCTGAGTTACCAACTGTAGCCATCTTTATTGCCACAACTCTATGGCGTTTATGGCGTTTCAATGTTGCTTCCAGCAAGTAAGCCACAACATTCCGCTCACATACCACACTCGGTCAGAATAACTGCCTGAAAGAATCAGAGTTTGCCCTGGCAGGATGGCCCAGAAAGCCTGCATTTTAATATGGTGCAGCTTTTTTCAGGCTACAGCTGAAACCTGAAAACCATGTAGTCAGCTTTTCATCAATACCATTCAAGTGTTTTGTAGCAGGACCTCTTATAGAGCTGAAGGGTTTTGCAGCTAAAACTGAGTCAGGAAGCCTCTCTTAGGTGAGAGTGCTTATTTGCCCCTAGGAAGGAGAGCAGATCTGAAAAATTGCTGCTACCAAGAATCCATGCACATGCTGTCATTTTCTAGAATTATTTCCCAAACTGTCTCGGGCTTAATGTGGTGGCAGACTACCACGTGGGCACCTTGTAAAATGAAGGGGCCTACTTTGTGAGGTTTCAGCCCACCCGGTAACCCACAGCCGGTGAGCCCCAAAGAAAATCACACAGAGAAATCCATATGTTCTAAAGCTAATTTGCACATCAGCTCAGGCTTCTTATTAGTTATTATGATATACTGACCCATTATTCTTACCTATGATGGACATGTGGCTCAGTAGATTTCACAGCAGGGCAGATCACATGTTGCTCCTTCGGTGATCTCTGCTAGACTGGAAGGAATGGGCTTCTCCCTTTCCAGCACTCTAATATTCTCCTCGCCCCACCTCTACTTCCTGTCTAACGGACCCACCTATACTTCCTGCCTGGCCAATCAGGGTTTTACAGACAATTCTCTGGCACCACTTCCTTATTTTTTTAAACAAAGGAAAATACCCATTTTGGGTGAATGTGGGTGTAGTATTCCAGGCTACTTCTTACTGGGGGGGCACTGATAATCTTATAAAAACCTTAAGAAAAATAGCTATTTTTCTTAACTAAGAATGAATCCACAGCCTCTCATTTTTGGAGAAATGTGCGATATATTGAATACTACTTCCTACTGGTTGGGGTCACTGATAATCTTATAAGGACCTAAAGAAAATTTAGTTATTTTTCTTTACTCAGAATGAATCCACAGCATTTCATTTTCTGTGGAAACAAAAGCAAAATCTCTTCTCCAAGATAACATAACTTTTGACTTCAATTTTGAAGTCAAGGATGTTTCAAATTATCCATCTTTGATTAATTTAGCAGAATCTATATTTTTAATTTTACTTTGAGACACGTTCTCTGTATCTTTGTCATGGAATAACTGTGTAGACCAGGCTGTCCTTGAATTCAGAGATCTACATGCCTGAGCCTACCAAGTGCAGGAATTAAAGGTGTGTGCTACCACACCTTGAACTCTGAGATCTGCCTGTCCCTGCCTCCCAGGCAGTGGGATTAAAGGAGTGTGCTAACACACCTTGAGGTCATGGAGATCATTCTACCTCTGCCCCTTGAAGTCACAAGGTCAATCTACCTAGGCCTCCCAAGTTTGGGATTAAGGGTGCGTACCACCACACCAAAGAACTATTTTTAAGAACTTTAACCTTTTTCTTTTCCAAGCCAACACATTTTTACAACACAGTAACCATTTAGAGATTGAGGCACACAGTGAGTCTGGTAGTAATCAAAAAAATCATAGTACTTTATTCCAAATGGTCCACTCAAAAACTGTCTAACACAGGAGCCAGACAGAGATCAAGATGGTGTCACAGCCCAGAAACTGGTATTCCAAACCACCACTTTCTAGTCGACCTGATCATGCTGCCTACTCAGCCAGGAAGAGCCAAGCAAAGGACATGGTCTCAACTACTTTATTCCTGACCCCGAGTGGGCACACAAACATCCAGGGCCAGAAATGCACCAAGCCGGCGTTTGCACCAGGGACAGGGCCCAGGACCCTAGTTTTAAAATGGTGTGGCTTTATCTCTCTGTCTGACTACGTGAGTTTTTACATGTCTGCCGTGGCTTTGACAACTGGATGCACCACATGCCTTAGCTTTCCAGCCTCATGGTGGAGGTACAGGATGTAGCCATTTTTATTGCCACAACTCTATGGCATTTCAAGGTAACAGCAAGCAAGCTGCAACATTCTGCTCACAGACCACTTTGTCAGACTGCCTGCCTGAAAGGATCAGAGTTTGACCTGGCAGGATAGCACAGAAAGCAGGTATTTTAAATGACGCAACTTTTTTCCTCCTACAGCTAAAAACTGAAAAGCATGCAGTCAGCTTTTCATCAACATCATTTAAGTGTTTTGTGGCAGGACCTCTTAGAGATGTAGGGTTTTGCAGCTAAAGCTGAGTGAGAAAGCCTCTCTTAAGTGAGGGTGCTTGCTTGTCTCTAGCAAGCAAAGCAGATATCAGAAATTGCAGCTACCAAGAAACCATGCACATGCTATCATTTTGTTCTAGAATTACTTCCCAAGCTGTCTCAGGCTTTATGGGGATGCAGCCAACCATGTGGGCACCTTGTAACATGAAGGTGCCTGCTTGGTGGGGTTTCTGTCCTGCCTAGACACCAGAGCTGGTGAACCTCAGAAAAAAAAAATTACAGAGATCCCCATAATTTATAAAACTGATTGGCCCATTAGCTCAGGCTTCTTATTATTTATTATAACTTATAGTTAGTTATTGTAACTTATATTATTAGTTATTATAACTGATATTATTATTATTTTATAATATTATATTATTCTGATCTAAGTTAGCCATGTAGCTCAGTACCGTTCACAATGGGGCAAATCACATGTTGCTCCTTTGGTGGTGCGTGCTAAACTGATAGGAATGAGCTGCCTCCTTTCCAGCATTCTCCTGTTCTCCTCGCCGACTCTCCTTCCTGTCTGGTTTCCAGGCCTTTACTTCGTACATGGACAATCAGCATTTTATTAAAATACATGATTGACAGAATACAGACAATTCTCCAGCACCACTCCCCTTTTTTTAAACAAAGGAAAATTTCCAGTCCATTTTTTGAAAATATGGACAATATATTCTATGATAGTGCTAGTTGCGGACAATGGTAATCTTATAAGGACAGAAGAAAAAATTAGAGTTATTTTTCTCTACTAAGAATGAATCCACAGCCTCTCATTTTCTGTGTAAACAAAAGCATAGTCTCTTCTCCAAAGTAACATACCTTTGACTTCAATTTTGAACATGCATGGTATTTGCAGAATACCTATCTTGGATTAATTTAGCAGCTTTTATAAACTATCTTTTAGCAGCTGTTGCTGCTTGCTCAGCATGCAAACAATTCATAGAGAGCATAACATATAGTATCATGATTCTCTGTATATTTTCCATCTTGAGCGACTTTATTTTATTTTTTTATTTTTGCTTTTACTTTTTGAAACAGGTTCTCTGTATATCTTGGTCCAGGAATAACTATGTAGACCAGTCTGTCCTTGAACTCAAGGAGATCTACATGCCGGGGGCCCTGAAATGCTAGGATTAAAGGTGTGTGTGCTAGCACACCTTGAACTCAGAGATATGCCTGTGCCTGCCTCCCAGGTATTGGGATTAAAGGCATGTGCTAACACACCTTGAAGTCACAGAGGTCAATCTACCTCTGCACCTTAAGGTCACAAGGTCAATCTACTTAGTCCTCCAAAGTGTTGGGATTTATGGTGTGTACAACTACTTTTTATATTTTTAAGATCTTTAACCATTTTCTTTTCTCACCCAAGCCAACATATATTTTTAAAACACAGTGACCATTTAGAGATTTTGAGGCACAGTGAGTCTGGTTGCCATCAAACTAATCATAGTACTTTACTCCAACTGCTCCATCTGTCTAGGGGCTGGAGAGATGGCTCAGTGGTTAAGAGGATTGCTTGCTCTTCCAAAAGTCCTGTCTTCAATTCCCAGCAACCACATGGTGGCTTACAACCATCTGTGATGAGGTCTTGGTGTCCTCTTCTGGCCTGCTAGCATACACGCAGACAATATTGTGTACATGATAAATAAACAATTTTTTAAAAAGAATAAAAGCTCTGTCTCCCACAGGAGGCAGACAGAGATCATGATGGTGGCACAGCCCAGAAACTGGCATTTCAAAATTGCCACTTTCTAATAGACCTATTCATGCTGCCTACTCAGGCAGGAAAGCAGAGCCATGGGCATGGTCTCAGCTACTTTATTCTTGACCCTGAGTGGGCACAGAAACGTCATGGCACAGAAATGCACCATATCCAGAGTTTGCACCAGCGGCAGGCCCAAACATTTGCATTTCATGATACTAATCTCTAATAGGCAGGGTTAGCATTCTACTTATCTTTGGAGAATTTGGGATGCAGTCCTCCCTCACTTAAATTCTACTTTGTGTGACTTAATGTCTCCTAAGAACTGGTAAATTCTTATACCATTAATTCTATTATCAATTACGTTCTCCTAGTGCAGTTTAGCAGTGGATTTGCTACTCTACACAGGAAAAACTGTTTATGAACTCCACAAAGTTAACTACAGATGGATCTTAAACCTAAATGCTAAAAGTGTAGAACTTCTGAAGATACTGGAGAGACCAGTACTCTCCATGTTTGGAAAATTTGGTGATATCTCTCCACATGCAATAACATAAGCACTACAGGCACCACCATTTGTGGCTCCCAACTCTCTGCTCTGTACAGACATAGCCTAGGCAGTGAAGTTATTCAGAGACTGCCAGCAGAGTGTTTCAAGATCACTTAGGAATTCTTAGGACAAGGCAGGAACACAATAAACTCTGTTTGTCCATTGACTCCCACCCAGTCGGGGGAGGATGCACCACACCTGCTGCAAGCCTCCGCAGGCCACTGTACCTAGGTTGGGGGCAGCAGCCCCTCAAAGGCCGCCAAGCCCAGCCACTCCTCTGAATGTGGGAAGAGCAGCCAATATGCACCAAGACCCAGTTATCGCAGGGGGTAGAGAGGATGTCACAGAAAATTCTGAAAATACCAGTGATGACCACTAGGGGGCAACTCCCTGCCTCTCAAGATCACTCCCAAGACCCTACTCCAGAAGAAATAGAAGAACTTGACCTTAAACAATACTTTATGAAAATAGAGGACCTTAAACAGGAGCTAAAAAACTGACATAAATAAATGGAGATGACAAACAAAAAGGTAGATGAAATAAATCTCTCAAAGGTACCCAAGAAAAACAAGAAAAAGCCATCAAACAGGTAAGGGAAACAGTGCAAGACCTGAAAAATGAAATGGAGGTAATGAAGAAAACACAACCTGAGGGAAGACTGGAAATGGAAATTCTGAGTAAACGAACAGAAACTACAGAGGCAAGTAATTTCAACTGAATACAAGAAACTGAAGAATCTTGGACTCTAAATATATTATAGAGGAAATAAACTCACATATTAACGAACAAAATAAATCCAACAAATTCTGAACACAAACCATCCAGGAAGACTGGGACACCATAAAATGAACAAACCTAAGAATAATTGGGGTAGAAGAAAGAGAAGAATTACAACTCAAAGGCCCAGAAAAGTAGATCCATATCTATCACCATGCAGAAAACTCAAGTCCAAGTTATTCAGAGACTGCCAGCAGTGTGTTTCAAGATCACTTAGGAATTCTTAGGACAAGGCAGGAACACAATAAACTCTGTTTGTCCATTGACTCCCACCCAGTCGGGGGAGGATGCACCACACCTGCTGCAAGCCTCCGCAGGCCACTGTACCTAGGTTGGGGGCAGCAGCCCCTCAACCGTCACCAAGCCCAGCCACTCCTCTGAACATGGGGAGAGCAGCCAATATGCACCAAGAACGAGTTATCCCAGGGGGTAGAGAGGATGTCACAGAAAATTCCAAAAATACCAGTGATGACCACAAGGGGGCAACTCCCTGCCTCTCAAGATCACTCCCAAGATCATAATCACCTAGTTCCTGAAACATGGTATTCCAAAATACCAATAATAATCACAAGCGGGAAACTCCCTGTTTCGTCAAGATTCATCTCAAGATTACAATCTAACTTTATCTTCGGCTACTTCCTGAAGCACAGTCACTGAACCGGCTAATCCTAGATTTCTTATTCTTCCAACTTAGATTTTTGGCTATTTTCTTACTTCTGGGGGGTCTGGATTTATCAAGATATTTTAGTTGTTAGACAAAGGGAGAAATTTAAATGTATCTTAAAATATACTTATTCCTGACAAACAGACAAGTATTGGGTATTGATGGTGTAGACACTTTTACGTTTTGTGTTCCCATGGAAACTGCAAAATGGGGGCTGTAGGGTACTGTCACTGAAGTTACATGAGTTGCCAAAAGTAAATAGTGGAAGACCTGGAGGAGACTGGGAACCACATTAGTAGCATGGATACAGAGGAAAGATGGTACCAACTTACTTAAGTGCAGCCTATGCACTGCTCTTTGGCATTTGATCCTTGGGCTTTTGCAAAGCTCCCTCCTTAACAATTATTTCAACCACAGCTTCATGTAAGTATCTGATTAACTTAGCCTGACAATGACTTTAATTCAAGTCTCAGGATCTCCCCACAACCTGGATGTTATCTGGTCACCACCATTCAAAACTCCTAACTAAAGATTTTGTAGACATCAAGGAAGCACAATATGATTCCATTCAGATTAGTTAGGCTTCATACAGGTACCTTTTCTCTCATTCACAGGAGGTAAAAACTCAACCTGTTATCCATCTAACATGCGAGCTTATGGGTTCCAATAGATGCCTATTTACCAAATTGGAGACAAACTCATTATTTTGACTTTGGTTATTAAATGGTTAACCAACTTTTAAAGTATTTTCTTGTCAGTTTCCCCCCTGATTAGCTTTGTACTTTACCCTCATTTTATGGAGTTTTGGGGACCCTAATCCTACTCCTAACATCTGAATGTAGATTGCTCCAATTCAAAGAGAACCAAGAGGTGAGTGACCAGCCACCAGGTATGACACCCCACTCTCTAGGTCCTCCATAGTGAGGCAAAACCCTGGTCCTCTACCATGACTGCCTCAGTTTCTCTAGCCAGTCAACAGGAGATTTTCCTGAAGGTAGGATGGACCAATACCCACTCCCATACACTGGAGGACCACAAGCAACAAACACCATCCTGCATCCAAATTCACCTATCCAGGAACTTCAGTGGAACTCAGAAATACAGCTTGCTACAATACTGAAAGGAACAAGAGGTGAGTGGCCAGCAGGGGTCCTCACCAGCCTGAGGCAGGTTATCTAGACAGCAAGCAGGAGGTTGCTGCTGAGAGGACCAAGAAACTCTAAAGCACAAGCAATGAGAGAAACCCAGGAGAACAGAACAAGAGAGCAGGCTAAAGGAGACCTCAGTGGCTCCCTGAGACACAGAGCAGACCAAGAACAATTACAAAAGACTCAGACACCCATTGTAAGAATCAGACCAAGATGCAAAGACACTTCCACCATCAACTGAAGGAAGAGATGGGTTGGCTCCAATGCAAAAATTTATCCAACAACCTAATAAACCATATGGTAACATCAGAACCCAGTAATCACAGATCAGGCATATTTGCTCATGCTAACCAAGTAAAAGCAGAAGAAAATTATTTTAAACATAACTTCATGAAGGATAGGAAATGAAAAACTACCTTTTAAAAAGGAGAAAAAATACAAAATGGAAGAAATTAATAAATCCCTCAAAAGAAACTCGAGAAAACACACTGGATTTTGAAGAAATTTGAAGAAAATGAACACCATAAACTCTAAACCAAAACCTGAAAACCCATACAATAAGCCAAACAAGAACACTAACCAAAACAAGAACTCTAACCATAACACATATGATAACTGAAACCTGTACTCCATAAAACTAGGACACACAAAAGAAATGGACAATTTTCTGGTTACATACCATGTACCAATATTAAATCAAAGGGTAAAATAATTTAAAGAGACATATAAACTCCAAGGAAATAGAAGCGGTCATCAAAACACTGACAAACGGAAGTACCATGAGAACAAATAATTTTATAGTTACGCTGATACCAAAACCCGAAAAGACACAGAAAAAGAATTACAAACTTATCTCACTTATGAACATTGATGCAAAAATACTCAAGAAAATGCTGACAAACCAAATCCAAGAACACATCAAAAACAAAGCTTCATGATAAAATCACCTTTATCACAGAGATGCAAGAATGATGAAACATTCAAAAATCTATTCAGGTCATCCATCATATAAATATGCCCAACTTATAGGATACTAAAAAAGCAATTGACAAAATCTGATACCCATTCATGATAAACGTGTGGCAGAGATGAGGGATAGGCGCATATTTAAACATACTAAAACAAATATACAGCAACCTGACAGCCAGCACCACATTAAATGGGGAGAAAAGGTGATTCCACAAAAAACAGGAAGATAAGGATGTAAGTTCCATACCTATTCTATGTAGTTCTTCAAGTTCTGATAAAGCAGTAAGACAAAAGGAGGATTCAAATGAAAGAGTCAAACTTAATTATGTGTAAGTAACATCAAAACCTCTACAGGGAAACTCCTACATAGGATAAATACCTTCAGTGAAGTGGCAGGATATAAGATCAACCCCAAAAAATATCAGTAGCCCCATATTTACAGATGATAAAGGAGTTGAGAAAGAAATAAGAGAAACATCACTTTTGAAAAAAGCCACAAATTACATAAACTATCTTGGGGTAATGTAGAGACACAAAGAAGACATTCTAGTATTGGCAATGGCACAATTATCTTTATGGAAGCAACCTCGATGACATAGGTTTTTACCCTTACCAACATGGGGACACGTGAGATCTCTTGCATTCCAGGGTTGGATTATTTTCCAGCAGTCTAGAAGACTGGCTATAGCTGAACATCTTTTTCTTGCCATATGTGCTCTGGTATCTGTCTCTTCTGTTTGGTGATCAGCTGTAAGTTATTGGGCTTATGTACCTAACCCACCAACATTTGAGCCTGTCTTTTGGGGAGATACTGATGTGTTAGTGTATACCATCCTGGTATCCTCTATCCTCCTAGGAATAATTTGACTTATATGAATAATTTTGACGGGTCTCAATATAATACTTGTGTGGATAAAAAGAAACCAATATGATTTTGAAATAGTCATTGTTTTTCAATGATATTTCAGCATTGCTTACAACCTGGTATTTAAAATAGGCAGATATCGTACGTCAAAGACTCTGCTCATAGTCCATTAATCATACCTGGGATAATATCACAGAAAATTATGAATTGGCATATTCTGTATGTCCAGATTTTACATATTATAATTTAAAATATCAGCAAATTATTTGGAAAACATGTTTGGGAAAATATGGAAAATAATTCAAAAATCAATGGATCAATTGTGGACCATATGGACAGTTTTTTAAAACTTGTTCTGAATGCAATCTTACCACTTGTGACTTGATTAATTGTACCAGGATGAATTGAAATGAGAATAAATGATGAATGGAAAGTTCTCTAGCATTGGGAGAAGAGAGAGTCAGTGATGATCACATTGCCTTATTCACAGTCCTTACTGCACTGCAGAGGCATATTTGGAAAATCGTAACTATCTTAATACCTGTTCAGGTTTTTAATGCATCACTTCTGGAACAGAAGAATGCACTTCTGCTTATATATTTACCTTATATACAAGACTAATGTTACTGCTTGTGTGCTACTACCACATATATTTTTGATAGGAAGAATAAATTTTACTACTGGAATTACTTATGATTAGCAACTGTATTCATGTATTAATTCATCTTAAGTTTAATCCTCATAATCAATCACTTATGATACTAAACAGTAAACACATATTTGTCTACGTGTAAGCTTAGGTAGTTCTTGGTCTCAAAATTCTCTAGATCATATTGTTATAGAATATTTCAATAAGATATTGAAAAGAACCAAATTCATGTTAGGTTTAGTAATAGCTGCAATTTTTAACCGTATTGCTGTTGTTACTACTGCATATGTGGCTGGTATTGCTTTACATACATCCTTGCAAAAAAAAAAAAAAACACTATAGGGAAATGGCATAAAGATTCTCATGAATCTTGATTCAGCAAGTTCAAATATATGCTGGACTACAGACAGATTGATGTACTTAAGCAATCTGTGGGATGGTTGGGAAAGAAATTTGTGTCTTTGCAAGATACAAATAACAGTGTTGAGATTGGAATTCAACCACTTTTTTGAATTAATGTTTGGGCTTACATGAAACTCATTACATGAAATCTTTTGGGCAATGCCTATGTTCAATCTTTCAATGATCACTTACATAATGATATAGGACTTTTGCTAAATCATTTCCTGATTCAGATGCCTCTAAGATTGGCCAAATTTTTTGGCGACAAATTTACAGGATTAGGTGCTAGGGGGTTCTTACAACCTTATACTTTTATTTTGCACTATGAGTTTTATATTTGACAACTCCTTATACTTTTATTTTGGATTGAGATTAATATTCAACAACACAAAAAATATGTACATACTTTATGGTTGTTGAGATTGGAGTTCAACCACTTTTTTGAATTAATGATTGGGCTTACATGAAATTCGTTACATGAAATCTTTTAGGCAATGCCTATGTTCAATCTTTCAATGATCACTTACATAATGATATAGGACTTTTGCTAAATCATTTCCTGATTCAGATGCCTTTAACATTGGACAAATTTTTGGGTGACAAATTTACAGGATTAGGTGCTAGGGGGTTCTTACAACCTTATACTTTTATTTTGGATTATGAGTTTTATATTCGACAACTCCTTATACTTTTATTTTGGATTGAGTTTTATATTCAATAACACATAAAATATGTACATACTTTATGGTTAGAGCTCCTTTTGACTTGAAATAAAAATAACATAGGAAACTGGAGACACGGAACTGTCTCAGAGTGCAGGCTCCTCGTGGGACAGGTGAGATGAACTTGGGAAACAGTTGCTTGGCAAATCAAGCATAGATGAAAACAAACTTATCTCAAATATTCTGTCAGAATGTGGACCCTGGATAAAAGATTGGACTTTGAGCTCATTTCTTCATACCCTACCAGTTTATAAAGAACTGCTTTGCTTCTGTATACTTTTTGCCTTGTTTTCATGTACTTGTTTTCATTTTCATTACTGTTATTAATTGAGGTATTGTTTATTGCAAGGAGCGAAGAGTTTCTAATGACCATGTACATGAGTAAAGGGGAGTTTCAGATTTGAGGTAATGCTTTTTACTAACCTGAACACTAAGCCATACGATAAACTCGAACATGAATGATCCCTAAATCCTCATGTGAATATAAACCATAACCTGAACGCTAAAATGTACTTCAAATCAGAAACACAGACAAAAACCTGAATACTAACCAAAACATGATCCCTAAATGGAACCCTAAACCTTACCCCAAAACCAAACCCTACCCTAACAGAAAACTTAACCCAAACTCGGATCCCTAAAGAAACACTAACAAACCCACTTCCTGAACCTTGACCTGATCCCCAAAAGCAAACCCCTAAACCAGTATCTGAACCCAAACACAAACCATAAACCATACCTTAAATGGACCTGAACACAAACATGAACACTAAACCAAACGTGAACCCCCTAACTCTAACCAAACTCTAAATCAAACCTAAAGACAAACACATACCATAAGCAAAACCAAAACACTAACAAAAACGAGAACTATAACCATAACACATCTTAATCCAAACCTCTACTCCACCAAATTAAGAAACACAAAAGGACAATTTTCTGGTTAGGTAACATATACCAAAATTAAATCAACAGGTGAAAAATTTAAAGACATATAAACTCCAAGGATATAGAAGCTGTCATAGAAGCCCTCACAAACAGAAATATCACAGGAGCAAATAGTTTTATAGTTACTCTGATACCAAAACCACAAAGACTCAAACAAGAAAGAATTACAAATTAATCGTACTTATGAACATAGATGCAACAATACTCCAGGAAATGCCTGCAAACCAAATCCAAGACAACATCAAAAAATTCCTTCATAATCAAATCACCTTCATCCCAGAGATGCAAGAATGATAAAACATTCAAAAATCTATTCATGTCATCCATCATATAAATAAACTGAAAGAAAAACATATGACCAACAAATAACATACTAAAAAAGCAGTTGACAAAATCTGATACACATTTATGATACAGGTCAGGGAGAGATCAGGGATACGAGAATATTTAAACATAATTAACGCAATATACAGCAACCTCACAGCCAGAAACAAATTAAGTGGAGAAGAAAGGTAATTCCACTAAAATTAGGAAGATGAGAATGTACACTCCATATAGAATATAGTTCTTCAAGTTCTGATAAAGCAGTAAGACAACAAAAGGCAATCAAGGGGATTCAAATTATAAAGGAAGAAGTCAAACTTATTAGTTGCGAAAAATATTAGATTATGTGTAAGTAGCCTCAAGAAGCTCAGGCTTCTTATTATTTATTATAACTTATATTGTTAGTTATTGTAACTTATATTATTAGTTATTATAACTGATATTATTATTATTATATATTATTATATTATTCTAATCCAAGTTAGCCATGTAGCTCAGTACCGTTCACAATGGGGCAAATCACATGTTGCTCCTTTGGTGGTGCGTGCTAAACTGATAGGAATGAGCTGCCTCCTTTCCAGCATTCTCCTGTTCTCCTCGCCGACTCTCCTTCCTGTCTGGTTTCCAGGCCTTTACTTCGTACATGGACAATCAGCATTTTATTAAAATACATGATTGACAGAATACAGACAATTCTCCAGCACCACTCCCCTTTTTTTAAACAAAGGAAAATTTCCAGTCCATTTTTTGAAAATATGGACAATATATTCTATGATAGTGCTAGTTGTGGACAATGGTAATCTTATAAGGACAGAAGAAAAAATTAGAGTTATTTTTCTCTACTAAGAATGAATCCACAGCCTCTCATTTTCTGTGTAAACAAAAGCATAGTCTCTTCTCCAAAGTAACATACCTTTGACTTCAATTTTGAACATGCATGGTATTTGCAGAATACCTATCTTGGATTAATTTAGCAGCTTTTATAAACTATCTTTTAGCAGCTGTTGCTGCTTGCTCAGCATGCAAACAATTCATAGAGAGCATAACATATAGTATCATGATTCTCTGTATATTTTCCATCTTGAGCGACTTTATTTTATTTTTTTATTTTTGCTTTTACTTTTTGAAACAGGTTCTCTGTATATCTTGGTCCAGGAATAACTCTGTAGACCAGTCTGTCCTTGAACTCAAGGAGATCTACATGCCGGGGGGCCCTGAAATGCTAGGATTAAAGGTGTGTGTGCTAGCACACCTTGAACTCAGAGATATGCCTGTGCCTGCCTCCCAGGTATTGGGATTAAAGGCATGTGCTAACACACCTTGAAGTCACAGAGGTCAATCTACCTCTGCACCTTAAGGTCACAAGGTCAATCTACTTAGTCCTCCAAAGTGTTGGGATTTATGGTGTGTACAACTACTTTTTATATTTTTAAGATCTTTAACCATTTTCTTTTCTCACCCAAGCCAACATATATTTTTAAAACACAGTGACCATTTAGAGATTTTGAGGCACAGTGAGTCTGGTTGCCATCAAACTAATCATAGTACTTTACTCCAAATGCTCCATCTGTCTAGGGGCTGAAGAGATGGCTCAGTGGTTAAGAGGATTGCTTGCTCTTCCAAAAGTCCTGTCTTCAATTCCCAGCAACCACATGGTGGCTTACAACCATCTGTGATGAGGTCTTGGTGTCCTCTTCTGGCCTGCTAGCATACACGCAGACAATATTGTGTACATGATAAATAAACAATTTTTTAAAAAGAATAAAAGCTCTGTCTCCCACAGGAGGCAGACAGAGATCATGATGGCGTCACAGCCCAGAAACTGGCATTTCAAAATTGCCACTTTCTAATAGACCTGTTCATGCTGCCTACTCAGGCAGGAAAGCAGAGCCATGGGCATGGTCTCAGCTACTTTATTCTTGACCCTGAGTGGGTACAGAAACGTCAGGGCACAGAAATGCACCATATCCGGAGTTTGCACCAGCGGCAGGCCCAAACATTTGCATTTCATGATACTAATCTCTAATAGGCATGGTTAGCATTCTACTTATCTTTGGAGAATTTGGGATGCAGTCCTCCCTCACTTAAATTCTACTTTGTGTGACTTAATGTCTCCTAAGAACTGGTGAATTCTTATACCATTAATTCTATTATCAATTACGTTCTCCTAGTGCAGTTTAGCAGTGGATTTGCTACTCTACACAGGAGAAACTGTTTATGAACTCCACAAAATTAACTACAGATGGATCTTAAACCTAAATGCTAAAAGTGTAGAACTTCTGAAGATACTGGAGAGACCAGTACTCTCCATGTTTGGAAAATTTGGTGATATCTCTCCACATGCAATAACATAAGCACTACAGGCACCACCATTTGTGGCTCCCAACTCTCTGCTCTGTACAGACATAGCCCAGGCAGAGAAGTTATTCAGAGACTGCCAGCAGTGTGTTTCAAGATCACTTAGGAATTCTTAGGACAAGGCAGGAACACAATAAACTCTGTTTGTCCATTGACTCCCACCCAGTCGGGGGAGGATGCACCACACCTGCTGCAAGCCTCCGCAGGCCACTGTACCTAGGTTGGGGGCAGCAGCCCCTCAACCGCCAAGCCCAGCCACTCCTCTGAATGTGGGAAGAGCAGCCAATATGCACCAAGACCCAGTTATCCCAGGGGGTAGAGAGGATGTCACAGAAAATTCCGAAAATACCAGTGATGACCACAAGGGGGCAACTCCCTGCCTCTCAAGATCACTCCCAAGATCATAATCACCTAGTTCCTGAAACAAGGTATTCCAAAATACCAATAATAATCACAAGCGGGAAACTCCCTGTTTCGTCAAGATTCATCTCAAGATTACAATCTAACTTTATCTTCGGCTACTTCCTGAAGCACAGTCACTGAACCGGCTAATCCTAGATTTCTTATTCTTCCTACTTAGATTTTTGGCTATTTTCTTACTTCTGGGGGGTCTGGATTTATCAAGATATTTTAGTTGTTAGACAAAGGGAGAAATTTAAATGTATCTTAAAATATCCTTATTCCTGACAAACAGACAAGTATTGGGTATTGATGGTGTAGACACTTAAAGAGTTTTACGTTCCCATGGAGACTGCAAAATGGGGGCTGTAGGGTACTGTCACTGAAGTTACATGAGTTGCCAAAAAAGTAAATAGTGGAAGACCTGGAGGAGACTGGGAACCACCTTAGTAGAGTGGATACAGAGGAAAGATGGTACCAACTTACTTAAGTGCAGCCTATGCACTGCTCTTTGCCATTTGATCCTTGGGCTTTTGCAAAGCTCCCTCCTTAGTTAGCAATTATTTCAACCACAGCTTCATGTAAGTATCTGATTAACTTAGTTAGCCTGACAATGACTTTAATTCAAGTCTCAGGATCTCCCCACAAACTGGATGTTATCTGGTCACCACCATTCAAAACTCCTAACTAAAGATTTTGTAGACATCAAGGAAGCACAATATGATTCCATTCAGATTAGTTAGGCTTCATACAGGTCCCTTTTCTCTCATTCACAGGAGGTAAAACTCAACCTGTTATCCATCTGACATGTGAGCTTATGGGTTCCAATAGATGCCTATTTACCACATTGGAGACAAACTCATTATTTTGACTTTGGTTAAATGGTTAACCAACTTTTAAAGTATTTTCTTGTCAGTTTCCCCCCTGATTAGCTTTGTACTTTACCCTCATTTTATGGAGTTTTGGGGACCCTAATCCTACTCCTAACATCTGAATGTAGATTGCTCCAATTCAAAGAGAACCAAGAGGTGAGTGACCAGCCACCAGGCATGACACCCCACTGTCTAGGCCCTCCATAGTGAGGCAAAACCCTGGTCCTCTACCATGACTGCCTCAGTTTCTCTAGCCAGTCAACAGGAGATTTTCCTGCAGGTAGGATGGACCAATACCCACTCCCATACACTGGAGGCCCACAAGCAACAAACACCATCCTGCATCCAAATTCACCTATCCAGGAACTTCAGTGGAACTCAGAAATACAGCTTGCTACAATACTGAGAGGAACAAGAGGTGAGTGGCCAGCAGGGGTCCTCACCAACCTGAGGCAGGTTATCTAGACAGCAAGCAGGAGGTTGCTGCTGAGAGGACCAAGAAACTCTAAAGCACAAGCAATGAGAGAAACCCAGGAGAACAGAACAAGAGAGCAGGCTAAAGGAGACCTCAGTGGCTCCCTGAGACCCAGAGCAGACCAAGAACAATTACCAAAGACTCAGACACCCATTGTAAGAATCAGACCAAGATGCAAAGACACTTCCACCATCAACTGAAGGAAGAGATGGGTTGGCTCCAATGCAAAAATTTATCCAACAACCTAATAAACCATATGGTAACATCAGAACCCAGTAATCACAGATCAGGCATATTTGCTCATGCTAACCAAGTAAAAGCAGAAGAAAATTATTTTAAACATAACTTCATGAAGGATAGGAAATGAAAAACTACCTTTTAAAAAGGAGAAAAAATACAAAATGGAAGAAATTAATAAATCCCTCAAAAGAAACTCGAGAAAACACACTGGATTTTGAAGAAATTTGAAGAAAATGGTTAAAGACTTAAAGACCGAAATAGAGGCAATTCACAAACCAAGGAAACTCTGGATATGGAAAATCTAGATAAATGAACAGAGACTACAGAGGGAAGTATAACCAACAGAATAGAGAAATGGAAGGGAATCTCAGGGATTGAAGAGAGCTAGACAAAATAAATGAGACAAAGAAAACATTAAGTCTATCAAATTCTTAACAATAAACATCCAGGAAATCTGTGAAAACATCAAAAGACCAAACCTAAGATTAATGGGGATAGAAGGAGAACTCCAGCTCAAAGACACAGAAAATATATTCAACATGATCATACAGGAAAAATTTCCCAACTTAAAGAAGGATGTCCCTTAAAAGGTAGAAGAAACTTACAGAACACAAGATAGACTGTATCAAAAAAATTACCCTCAAGATATAATAATTAAAACACAAAACATATAGACTAAAGAAAGAATATTATGAGCTGCAAAGGAAAAAGACTAAGTAACATATAAAGGTAGACTTATGAGAATTACACTAGACTTCTCAATGGAAACCAAGAAAGCCAGAAGGTCCTAGCCAGAAGTACTGCAGACACTAAGAGAACACAAATGCAAGCACAGATATCTATACCCAACAAACCTTTCAATCACCATCGATGGAGAAAACAAAATATTCCATGACAAAACCACATTTAAACAATACATATCCACAAACCCAGCCTTACAAAAAGTATTAAAAGAAAAAACCCAAACCCAGGAAGCTAACTTAACCCAAAAACTCAAGGAACAGATAACCTCACATCAGTAAAACCAAAGGAAGGGAAACACACAACTGCTCTGACTGAAAGAGAACAGGAATTAATGACCACTGGTCATTAATAGCACTTAATATCAATGGTCTCAACTCACCTATAAAAAGACACAGGCTAAGAGAATGGACAGAAAACCAAGATTCAGCCTTCAGTTGTATACAAGAAACACCCTCAACCTCAAAGATAAACATTACCTAACATTAATGCACTGTGAAAAGGTTTTCCGAACAAATGGACCAAAGAAACAAGCAGGTGTAGCTATCTTAATATCTAACATGAGATTTCAAAGTAAAATAAATCAGAAAAGATGGAGAAAGACACTTTATACTCATAACAAGATCAATCTATCAAGATGAAGTCTCAATCCTTAACATCTATTCCCCTAATACAAGAGCACTCACATACGTAAAAGAAACATGAAAGGGACTTAACAGATGTGTACAGAACATTTCACCAAAACTCAAAATATAGTTTCTTCTCAGCACCTCAGAACATTCTCAAAAACTGACCACATACTGTGTAACAAAGCAAACATCCACAAATACAAAAAAGAGTAAGCCTATGTATCTTATTGGATCACCATGGTTTAAAGTTAGAACTTCACAACAATACTATCAAGAATCCTACAAATTCATGGAAATTGAACTGTAAATAATTGAACCAACCATGGATCAAGGAAAATATAAAGAAATTAATGACTTCCTAAAATTAAACAAAAATGAAGCCACAGAGTACCCAAAACTATAGAACACTATTAAAGCAGTGCTAAGAGGAAAGTTCAAAACACATAAAGAAAGTGGAGAAAGGTCACTAGACAAACCCTTATCCAAACTAATAAAAAAGCAGCGAGATAACATCAAAATTAACATAATCAGAAATTAAAAGGGATACATAACAGACACTAAGGAAATCCAGAGAATTGTCAGATCACACTACAAAAATGTATAGTCCACAAAATCGAAAACATAAAAGAAATGGACAATTTTCTAGTTAAGTAGTATATATCAAAATTAAATCAAGACCGGGTGAGCAATTTAAATAGATGAATAAACTGTAAAGAAATAGAAGCTGTCATCAAAAACTATCTTTTAGTTAGAGTACTACTGAGTGGTTAAAAAAACAATGATGTTAAATTTTGCATGCAAAAGGATGGAACTAGAAAACACCATCCTGGGTGAGGTAACTCAGACCCAAAAAGATGAATATGGTATGTACTCACTCATAAGTGGATACTAGCTATAAATAAAGAATATTGAGCCTATAGTTCATGATCCTAGAATAGCTAAGTAACAAAGTATACACTAAGAAAAACATACATAGATCAACTTGAAAAGTTAAAACATACAAGATCACTTGAATAAAAATGGGAACCCAGGAATGGAGGAAAAGGGAAGGTAGAGGAGGGGAAAAGGAAGGGGTGAGAATAGATGAAATGGGATAGTTGAAATGGAGGGAGGTCAGAGATGAGAGCAAGGAAAGAGATATCTTGATTGAGGGAGCCATTATGGAGTTAGCAAGAAACCTGACTCTAGAAAAATTCCCAGGAATCCACAAGGATAACCCCAGATAAGACCCTAAGCAAGAGTGGAGGTGACCTGAGCTGGCCTTGTCTTGCAGTCAGACTAATGAATAACTTACATATCACCAAAGAACCTTCATCCAGCAACTGACCCACATCACAGCTATGGACTGACCTTTCAAAGTCCAATTGAAGAGTGGAAGAAATGAGAATATGAGCAAAGAGGTCAAGACCACGATGGGTCCACCCACTGAAATAGTTTAAATGAGCTAATGTGAGCTCACCATCACCACTCAGACTAGGAAGGAACCATCATAGGTACAAACTATTCCCTTGAATGTGGTTGACAGTGGTATGGCTGGGGCAGACGGATGGGCCACTGGGAGTGGCACCAGATTTATCTCTACTGCTTGTACTGGTTTTCGGATACCTGTTCTCTTTGGATGGATACATTGCTCAGCCTAGATATAGTAATAGGGGCTTGGACCTTCCACAAAGCAATGTGCCTTACCTTCTCGAAGGAATGGATGGGTGGCTGCTTGTTTGTTCCCAGCTGCTCAGACCTAAAATAATCACACAGAAGCCATATTATTTGTAATGCTGTTTTGTAAGATGAAGGGCCAGCATTAAAACAATTCAAAGAGCGCATAACATACAGTATCAAGATTCTCTGTGTATTTTCCATCTTTATGTGGCTTTACTTAACCTCCATTTCTTTTATTTTTACTTTTACTTTTTGAGACAGGTTCTCTGTATATCTTCATCCAGGAACAACTCAGTAGAGCAGGCAGTCCCTGAACTCACAGAGATCTGCCTCCCCAGTGCTGGGATTAAAGGTGTGTGCTACCACACCTTGAACTCACAGAGCTGTCTGTCCCTGCCTCCCAGGCATTGGGATTAAAGGTGTGTTCCACCACACCCTGAAGTCACAAGGTCTCAGAGGACAATCTACCTCTGGCTCCAAAGTATTGGGATTAAAGGTGTGTACCACAACACCCAACTACTCTTTTTTCACTTTAAGAACTTTAACCTATAGCCTACATATTTTAAACACACTATAAACCATTTAGAGGTTTTCTTCATCTTTGACTCTCTGTTTACTGTATATATCTCTTTTTCTGACCACATGAGTGTTTATGGAGTGGATTAAAGCCATGGCTTTGACAGCTGGATCTAACTTTCTGTGATTCCAGCCTTGTGGCTCAGGTACTGGCCAGAGCAGCATTGATTTCCACAACTCTACAGTGTTTCAAGGTCCCTACCACCAAGCAAGCTGCAGCATTCTGCTCACAGACCATACTAAAGTGCTTTTGTAATCGGACTTACTGACTGAAAGAATCAGAGTTTACCCTGGCAGGACAGCCAAGAAGCCAGCATTTTAAAACTGCTCAGCTTTTTTTCTGCTATGGCTGAAAACTGAAAAGCATATGTTCACCTTTTCATCAACACCGTTTAAATGTTTCATGGCAGGAACTCTTAAAATAGCTGCAGGGTTTTGCAGCTAAAGCTGGGTCATGAAGCTTCCCTTACATGAGAGTGCTTCCTTTCCTCTAGGAAGCAGACCCAAGAAATTACTGCTACCCAGAAAACATGCTTAACTGTATTCTTTCTATAGCTTTCTCAGACATTCTGTGGATGCAGTTATCCATGTGGACGCCATTCTGTAACAAGAGGTGGGCCTGCATGTTGGGGTTTCTGCCCAGTTCCCCACCAGCTGACAAGCCCTAAAGAAAATCACAGAGATCTCCATAAGATATAAAACAGATTGGCCCATTAGCTCTGGCTACTTATTAGCTCTTGTGGCTTATAGTAATCCATTATTCTTATCTATGTTAGCCATGTGGCTCAGTACCTTTCATAGCAGGGCAGATCACATGTTGCTTCTTAGGAGTCTGGGCAGGAGTAGAGGAAGAGCTATAACAATTGAGAATGGGAAAAATATTCAGGATCAATATTTATAAAAACATTTAGGATAAATATTTATAGAAATATTTAAAAAATGGAATAATTTAATATCTCCTTCCTGTCACATCGATTATAGCACAAAATGTAGATTCTGCCCTATCTACCTCCCCAAAACCATGAACACCTGAGAAACCTTGGTAACTCCTTTTGTCCACTGGTACTAAACATCACTGAATCATGTCATTATAGCTGGTGATAGCAGAAAGTTATAAGTATTCTAATCATGTATTGCTAAGAGACAATAAACATCACCATAAGACTACCAGCTTTTAAACTATTTAAAGATTCATAAGACAAACTTGAAAGTGAAATGCAATATCCAGAAATTCTAGAAACCACAACATCAATTTTCAAATCTCTTCCCAATGCACATCAAGAGCATGACTGTTTGTACACTGAACAGTGATATTACAAGCATAATATCCTACCATGACAGGGCTGCAGAGTCTCCCTCTACCCAGGAAATCCATACTCAGGGATGCTCAGAGGACGAGACAAACATAGCCATAGCTTCGCTCATGGCCAATCAAAATCCCAGGAGAAATAACAGATGAACAGACCTTCTCTGAGCACCCTACACTCACCATGGCATAGCTTGTGGTCTTCCTTACAACTCATTACAACAGAAGCAGAGAAGACTCCTGGAAAAACCACTTGTAAGCTACCTACTGCTTACTAAGCTTTCCCAGAGTCTCTAACTGGCTACCACCACCCAGCAGGGCCTCAGAATATTATCAGCTCCCATACTGGGTAATCAGAGATCAAATTACTCAGATATCACAAAACTTTCTGCTCTGCCCTTCCAGTACAGTGGACAGGGCTGTAGTCTAGAAGGTTAGTATTTTAGTAGACATTCCTCTACTTTCCTAAAGCTTACCCTGCTCCTCATCCAAAGCACAGGGTCCTTTGTATGCACATTCCATACACACTCAATGTGCACTGCAGCCAACTCATCACCTCATACCTGGGAAATCATGCAGCCAAATGCAGGTCACATTCACAACTGCTGTTAAAGAAAAGCAAGACATGAATGAGAAGACACTGAAGGGTCATGGTAAGGCTTGAGGATAGGAAAGAGAATGTGGATGATATAATCTCAAGAAATTATTTTTGAAAAGTTGAAACACACCTTATGGCCATGTGTTCCAGAAATTAGGGATTTGTATTAGAGCACATCAAAGATATCTCAAACCTTTTAACTCAGGATGTATATCTAAAAATCAGTAAAATAACAGTCCTGTTAGGAAGGACAACATTTCACTCTGATCTATTTTGGTTGAACTACTGTAACTATAGCAATTTGATCTCATGATAAGTTCAGTTCTTTATCCGTATTCTTGATTGCCTGGTCTGTGGACATCAAGAAATAACCATCAGGACATTTATGGAGCATCTAAAATTGATTACACAGTTCCACACTGCTAATATCAACTGCTGTCAAAGTAGGAAAGTTCTCAACCACTGTCCTGTCTCTCCCTTTCTGCATTGTGAATCTACCAGCTTCAAGCTTGGTCTATGTACTCAATTCTTGCACAGATACCTCTTCATCTATAATCACAAAGTAAATGTCAGAGAGACTGAAGGTCACTCATCAGCTGGTTTATTTTTCATTGTCACTGACCAGTGAAAGTCCGGTCATGAAGAAGTTGTAGGCCTATCTACCCAGCACTGGGCAGCAGAGACAGGATTAGGTTTTTAAAGAAATTCTCAAATACATAGCATAAGGCACCAATATCACAAGCTCACAGTCTCCCCGACACTCAGAGGCCAAGGGACACTACCTAGGTCACCACAAAGAGAAAAAGAACATATCTGGCTCATGGTTCATTCTTGTCTAAGCAGCTCTGACACCTCAGGCAACCTGCTCTTGCTGGTCTGGGGACAGGGGCACCTACATTCACTCAGGATTCATGATGGCCGCAGCAAACTGGGGAAGCTGCCAAGCATGTAATAACTCATTGCTTAAAATGCTTTTCATGTATGGGAACCCCAAAGGTAATAACAATTATACAATATATATATAATATAATAATAATAATAAAAGACAATGGATCCGGATATGTTAACAAAGCTTTTCAAAGATTTTGTACTCAATGGAATATTGTTCATAAGACTGGTATTCCATATAATCCTCAAGGACAAGGAATTGTGGAATGTGCACATAGCTCCTTGAAAACACAACTCCAAAAATAAAGACAGGGAAGTTCTAGCCTCAGACGCCACACAATGCCTTAAATAATGCATTGTTTGTGCTAAACTTTCTAAATACGTATGTCCATGAGCGATCAGCTGCGAACAGATTGTGGCATAATGGTACAAAAACCACATTTGCTAAGTCAAGGTGGAAGGATCCTTGCTCTGGAATTTGGAAAGGGCCCAATCCCATCCTAATCTGCGGTCAAGGGCATGTCTCTGTTTTCTCACAGGATGAAAATCAAGCCAGATGGCTTCCAGACTGACTAATTCGATGCACTCAGGAGAAGGACAATGGACATGAGGACAGCTTAGCAGACAACTGCCCAGTAGAAGGAACGGAATGAGAACTCCAGGAGGAATACCTTAACACAGCCCACAGAGAGGAGCCTGATCCGACCTGCAACTCCCTTAGCTGCAGGGAGACTTCTGGACAAAGAGATCCTGCTGAGATGAGCTGACTGCAGTGTCTGCAGCTGGCTGTGGTGTGAAACCTGTTGCTTCAGAACTAAGATACAATCTGAACATTTGAGTGTTCTTGGTTTATGGGACACAGAAATGATTTTGAATAAATTATTAAACCTAAGAACCTAATCTTTCCCCTCAGGGAAGGAAAGACTCAAAATAAAGAATGACTAAAACCCCTCTTCTTAACAAGAGGGCAGACTAACAAGAGGCAGTCACAGTTGCACAGTGACTGAAAAAGGAATTTAATAACAGCAAATGGTATTATACTCCGGTATATGATACTCCGGTATATGATATATTATACTCCGGTATATATCCAGTAATGACCGGATATTTACACCTGCATATATGACGGGAAAAAATCTGGTAATGACCAATGGTGCTAAATACATTGGTAATGACCGAAAAGAATAAGAAATTTTGGTAACAAACTACTTCAAAAACTGAGCAATACCACTTTTGGGCATATATACAAAAGATGCTCAACCATGCCATAAGGACACGTGCTCAACCATGCTCACAGCAAAATTATACTTTATCATACACAGAATCTGAAAACGACCTAAATGTATCCTTTCTACACACATCATAAATGAGATAGCCACAAATACCACAAATATCTTTGAGTAATTCTAATCACAAATTGAAAAACTTGTATAACAAGAACTTTAAATCTCTGAAGAAATTTAAGTCAGACAATGGAAAGATCTCCGATTCTCTTGTAAAAACAGCGACAACATAGGAAAATTGACAATCTTACTGAAAGCAATCCACAGATTTAATGCAAATGCCCATTAAATTCTAACAAAAATCTTCAGACTTCGAAAAAACAACCCTCAACCTTACGAGAAAGAACAAAATCAGGATAGCCTAAACAATCTTTAAATCCTGTACAATCAAGGAACTTTTGAATGTCTTACTTTAAACTTTACTACAGAGCCAAAGTACTGAAATGAACACACCTTGACTACAAATTCACCTGCCTACAAACAGCAGACTTTTGACAGAGAAGCAAAATTGTGAAACAGAAAAGCATTTTAACCTGCTTATCATAGAGGCTACCTTAATTTAAACCCTTTTTCTCCAGGCTCACTTTGTTAGCCTGCCTTCCGGAGCTCTGGTGGGCAGATTTTTAACTATCTCTTTTATTTTAACTTGTAAAACATAAAATTAGAAGAATTTTTGAATCCTCTTCTCTGTTCTATAGACTGTGAGGTTAAATTTGCTCTCTAAACTTACTCTTGCTCCTGCTTGCCTTTTACCCGTAGGTGGGTTGTATTAGCTGGCTACTGTGAGCACATGGCTGCTCAATCAATTCTGATTCTTAGGCCAAAAGTCATTTTACATTCATCTTTGCTACACATTTAACAAGCAATAAAAGTTGCAATTCTGCATCTATCAAACTTACAGATTCTTAATAACTCTGCCATTGTTCCTGCTCCATTCTCACTCGCTTTAGTTACCAACATATATAACTGAACACCTTTTCCATATCACATATATAACTTATTTACGAATTTTTACTCTCAATTTAAATTTTGTCCCGCTTTTCCACATTTCTTTCTCTATTCTATATCTCTATTTCTGAGCGCTCAATACTCACATATCCACCGATATTTTTCTTGCGGGTTCCTCACGTCTGGTCACCTCTTCCTTGCTTTTTGGGGAAAGCCGATCAGCCGCACTTTCACCGATTTCTCCGATTTCTCTTCGGGTTCAGAAGACAGCATTTATGGGTCTACCATCATCGTCTGGCAGGCAGCAACACATTCTTTTTCATACTTCTTCCTCCAGCACTCGTCTCAGAGTTCAGTGGTGAGCACCATGTTGGCTTTAATCTTGGGGTTCAGTGGTCAGCACCACGTTGAGGTGCCATTATGCCAAGGCCTGTGTGGGTCCAACATAGATAACTATTTTCCATAGCAAGACTGGAACGGAGTCGCGAAAAATAATCAGACACAACTTACATGGTCAAGCTTGAAGGACAAGATTGCTCCTTTCTTCTCCAAACAGTTTATGTATCATCACATCAATGGGGGGTGGGGAATACATTCAGCTGTCTCCTAGGTAACCAGATGAATGGCTTTTGTCAAGTTCGCATCTACTTGTTTCCGAGTATGCTAACTGTCCTGAATTAGCATCTCTATAAGACGTCCTCCAAGTTACAAAAGGAAGGAGCAGCAAACATCCTGATCACCTTCAGCCAACACCTCTCCTCAGGGGATCTACATTAATAACAAAAGTAGAAGGGGCAGCACATCCTGGCTATTGTTAGGCTGAGACAGCTTGTCTGCAAAGCTACCTGACCACCTCAGACCAGGCTTATGGCCCTTGTGCCATACAAAATATGGGCCTACACTAATACAAAAATTTATGGTGGTTAGTCAAGAGGATAGAAAGGGTAATGCCCTGTGGGGCTACAGACAGGATTCAAGTCCACCTCAATCAGTACAGGGGACATTGACTGTAAACTGCATTTCTAAAAACTGATAAATTCAGCTGTTCTAGAATTATTAAACTTTCATAGTACACAGATTGTGACTCTGTAATGGCCCCTTGAGCAGCATAAAAATCAAAGGGAACATCAAAGATTTCTCAAACCTTTTATCTCAGGGTGTATGTTTAAAACCAGTAAAATAACAGTCCTCTTAGGCAGGGCCACATTTTACTCAGATCTATTTTGGTTGAACTACTGTAACTATAGCAATTTGGCTTTATGACAAGGTCAGTTCTTTGTCCAGATTCTTGATTACCCTGGACTGTGGACAACAAGAAATGGCCACCCGGGACATCTATGGAGCATCTAACATTTATTACCTAATTTCTAATTAGGTAATTAGTACATAGCTAAACACTGCTAATCTCAACTACTGTTGAAGTAGGAAAATTCTCAACCACTGTCCTATCTCTCCCTTTCTGCACTGTGAATCTACAAGCTTCAAACTTGACCTATATACTCAGTTCTTGCACAGATCTCTTTTCATTTATAAGCAACACTAAAAGGCAGAGATACTGGAAGTCACTCATTAGCTGGTCTATTTTTCCTTCTCACAAACAGGTCAAGGCCAAGTCCTGAAGGAGTTGCAGGCTACCTACCCAGCACTGGGCAGCAGAGGCAGGATTAGGTGTTTAAAGCAATTCTCAATAACATAGCAGGAGGCAACAACATTATAAATTCATAGTCTCCCATGCGAGTATGGCAAAGCCTCCCGATCCCCCAGGGAATTCAGACTCAACATAGCTCAGAGGCCAAGGGCCACTACCCAGGTCACCACACAAACTAACAGAACCTGTCTGGCTCATGGTCCATTGCTTTCCAAGCAGCTAATAGCTCAGCCAACCTGCTCTTCCTGGTGCTCCATTCAGCAGAAAAAGAATCCTTTAAAGAACCAACCAGTAAGCTACTGGTGCTCCTGATTACCAAGTAGAGTCCTTCCTTAGCTAGGATCACCCATCTGGGCTTCAAGACATTACCAGTTAACCTACTGGGTGAACAGAGATTAAATGTCTCAGAGAGCAAAAGTCCTCCAGGTTTGTCCTTCCACACTATGGTGAGACAAGACCCTAATTTGTAGTTTAGTAAAATCTTCTATTCTCCCAGAGCACTTCCTGTTCCTCCTCCAAGGCACAGGGTCCTATGTGTACACATTCCATTATACACTCGATGTCCAGTGTAGCCAACTCTTCATAGCTCAGAGGTCCGGCAACCAAACACATGTCACATTCAAACAATAATTGTTAAAAATAGGACATGGATTAGAACACAATAAAGGGACCATGGAAACAGTTAGGAGCAAGAGAGAGATTGTGAAAATAATGTAATTACAATATCAAAAAATTACAGTTAAAAAGTTTAAACAAGTTTCATGGTCATGTGCTCCAGTGACGAGGGATCTGTATTGGAGCACACCAAGTACAACTCACATCATTCTCTGAGGGTATACAGTCATGTTAGGCAGGACCACACCTTTTTATCTAGTTGTTCTAGTTTGCTTGAGCTACTGTAACTACAGTAATTTGGTTTAATAAGTTCAGTTTTTATACAGATTCTTGAATGCATGGTTTCTGGCGTGTCACTACTCATTGCTAATATCAACTTCTGTCACAGCAGAAAAGCTTTCACCCTCTTTTTTGTCCATCCCTTTTTCTGTTGTGACTATGCTTGCTTTACAGCTGGTCAGTGAAATTAAATTCTTATACCTAAGAAACCTCTGCAGCTCAGAAACTACCTTTGTCACCTGGAAATAAACATTAATGAATCACACCATTGAAGCTGGTAGTAGCAGAAAGTTAGAAACATTTTAACATGCATTGCTAAATCAACATTATTGTAGTTCTACCAGCTTTTAAACGATTTGAAACATAAGACAAACTTGAAAGTAGACTGCAATATTCAGAACTTATCGAAACCATATCATCAGTTTTCCAATCTGTCTTTCCAAGGCACACCAAAAGCATGACTCTGTTTGTACACTGGACAGTGATATTACAAGCATAATATCCTATCAAACAGGACTGCAGAGTCTCCCTCTCCCCAGGAAATTCATACACAGGGAGGTTCAGAGGACAAGGAGCACTGTTCAGGTCATTACATATAGCAATAGAATCACAGCCTGGCTCATGGTCCATCAAGATCCCAGCAGAAATGACAGCTCAACAGACCTTCTCTGAACACCCTGTACTCATCATGGCATAGAGTGTGGTCTTCCTTACAAGTCATTACAAGAGAAGCAGAGAAGAATCCTGGAAAGAACAACCTGTAAGCTAGCACACACTATTATTTCTGCTTGCTAAGCCTTCCCAGAGTCCCTCACTGGCTAACACCACCCTGGCGAGACTAAGAATATTATCAGCTCCCATACTGGGTGATCAGAGATCAAATTACTCAGATATCACAGAACTTTCTGTTCTGCCCTTCAAGCCCAGTAGACAGGAACTTAGTCCTGAAAGTTTGTATTTTAGTAAAGATTACTCAACTTTCTTAAAGTGTAACCCCGCCGGCAGGGTCAGCTATTCAGGGTCCTCTGCAGGGGCGCGAACCTGCAAGACATGAGATGAAAAAGAGGAAGGAAACCAAGCAAGATTCTATTGTCAAGATCTCAGTTTATTGGGGTGAAAGTTACAGCTTATATACCCTTGAATGGGGTGGAGGTAGGGGTGGGCAGGAACTCTGCCTGGGTAACTGAAGGTCATCAGCCAGCACCTGGTGTAAGCCAAAGCATGTGATCCATTAACATTGGAGTAAGGGGCGGGTTCCCTTAACAGATGTGATCCATTAGCATTGGAGTAAGGGGTGGGTTCCCTTAAGGGATAGCTCTCAAGATAGTTTGGGATGAGGGGTGGGATCTCCGTAAACATCCTTAGGGCAATGACCTCTGCTATCCCTGTAAAATCCCTGACAAATCTATCCTTAGGAAAATGGTCCCTGACATTTACTCATCAAAAGCCCAGAGTCCTTTGTGTGCACATCACATTACATACTCAATGTCCAGTGCAGCCAACACATCACCTTCATACATGGAAAATCCTGCAGCCAAAAACAGGCTTTAATCACCTCCGGCCAGTGAGTCTCTGTCTAATAAAGGCGTGGGACACTCAAGGAAAACCAGGAAGGAATGAGTCACTTGTCCTCTCCCCAAATCTACAGTTCGTAAGGTGGTCCACAAATAATTGTTTCTGTCTACTCTCCCCAAATCTACAGTTCGTAAGGTGGTCCACAGATAATTGTTTCTGTCCAGTTGCTCTAATTACTACCTGCGTGTAAGACACTACCTGCGTGTAAGACAAAACAGAGACTGAAGATATACAGACAAAGGCTAACAAAACTTAGAAAGACAAAACCATTGATCCAGGGTCAAAGTCACAAGTAAGAAAATAAAATACTGAAGACACACAAGACACGGAAACAAATGTCCGTCTCCACCGAGAGAGATAAAACCATTCCAGAAGTACAGATGGCTGAGAGGAGATAGTTCCTCCAATCCAGGAGATCTACCATATCCTCACCAGTACCCAAACGGGAATCTCCCAGGCATCCCTGGGTACCTTCTCACCTCCCAGGAGGTCTCCCAGGCAGCAGTCAGTGATCTAGCAAGTCTGCTGATCATTCCCTTCAGCTCCCCAGATGTGAACGACTGCAAAACCGGTAATACAGAACCTGACCTCAGCTCGCATGGAAACACAAAGACACAGACAGGGCCGTAACCTCAAAGTACAGAACCTGAACCTGAATTCAACCAAACTGGCAAAGAAACACAAAATAAGTCACGACTGTACAGAACCTGAACCTGGATTCAACTGGCATGGAAACACACACATAGGCATGACTTTAAACTTGAATGTACAAACCTAAAACTGGCACAACTGGCACAAAAACACAAAAAGGACCTGGCACACAGACAGTCTCACCTCCAACCCCCAAGTGGGTCTTCGGAGATGAGGGCGGTCGCTAATCCCAGAAACCAGCCCCCAAATGAAAGACCCCCAGTGTGGGGAGACTCCCACTCAAGTCTCGGGATAACGACCCCCCCCCCCAGTAACTCACGAGATACCATCCTTGCTGCAATCACACGAGGTTTAATGATGAGATGAGACGGGAACCAGTGCACTGGGGCTGAGACTCATAACCCACTCGGGAAGAGTTCGACCCCGAGTGACCAGGAGAAGGGGTTTTTAAGGGCAGAAACCATTGCCTAGTGATCCGAAAGGGGCAGGGAGGGTGTAGAAAATTTCGAGAATACCAGTGATGATCAAAAGGGGCAACTCCCTGCCTCTCAAGACTATTCCCAAAGTAATAATAAGCTAGTTCCTTTCTCAAGATTATTCTCAAGATTACAATCTAACTTTATCTTTAGCTAGTTCCTGAAACATAGTCACTGCACTGGCTAATCCTAGATTCCTGAATTTTCTCTCCCTGCTTAGATTTTTTGGCTATTTTCTTCCTGCTGGGGGTGGGGGAAACCTGGATTTATCCAGGGCTTTCTTTGGGGAGACCTGGTTTTATCCAGGTCTTTCAGCAATAAATTAGAAGACACTGATGGGTCATGGTAGGGCTTGAGGCAGAAAAGAATGTGGATATGATATAGTTATAATCTCAAGAAATTATTTTGAAAAGTTGAAACAGGATTTATGGCCATGTGCTCCAGAAACTAGGGATTTGTATTAGAGCACATCAAAGATATCTCAAACCTTTTATCTCAGGGTATATATCTAAAACCAGTAAAACAAACAGTCCTGTTGGACAAGGCCAAAACACTTCAATCTGATCTATTTTGGTTGAACTATTGGAACTATAGCAATTTGGTTTCATAAGGTCAGTCCAGATTCTTGACTGCCTGATCTGTGGACACCAAGAAATGACCATCAGGACATTTATGGAGCATCTAAAATTGATTACCTAGTTCCACATTGCTAATCTCAGCTAATGTTGAAGTAGGAAAATTCTCAACCACTGTCCTGTCTCTCCCTTTCTGCACTGTGAATCTACCAGCTTCAAGCTTTGTCTATGCACTGAATTCTTGCACAGATCCCTATTCATCTATAATCACACACTAGAACTCAAGAGAGACTGGAGGTCACTCATTAGCTGGCTTAGTTTTCCTTCTCATAGACCAGTCAAAGCCTAGTCCTGAAATCTACCCAGCACTGGGCAGCAGAGACAGGATTGGGTGTTTAAAGAAATTCTCACTTAGCATGAGGAAACAATATTACAAGCTCATAGTCTCCCATGACAGGATGGCAGAGCCTCCCGCACATTCAACAAAGATCAGAGGCCAAGGGCCACTACCGAGGACACCACAAAGAACAACAGAACACTCAAGAACATAAATGCAAAAATACTCAACGAAATGATTCAAACAAATCCAAGAACACTTTTTAAAAAATTCACCATGATCAAGTCAGCTTCATCCCACAGATCCAGCTCTTCTATTTTACTGAACTACTGTAACTACAGTAATTTGGTTTAATGGTAAGTTCAGTTCTTTATATAGATTCATGATCTGTGGACCAACAAAATGGCCAGACAGAACATTTATGAAATATCTAAAATTGATTACCTCACTACTCACTGCTAATGTCAACTGTTGTCACAGCAAAAAAGCTTTCACCCTCTTTCTTTCCCATCCCTTCTTCTGTTGTTACTACACTGGCTTTACAACTCAGTTCTTATACAGGTCCCACTTCAATAAAATCTACAGAAATTGGAAGATACTCATTCACTGATCTATTCCTCCTTCACACACACCAGACAAGGCCCAGCCTGGTAGGAGTTGCTGGACTGTCTTTGCAGCACTGGGTAGCAGAGGCAGGATTAGGTATTCACAGCAATTCTCAGTTACATAGTAAGAGGTATGCCTGAGCTGCAGGAGACATTAATCTAAACCAGTTGCTCTCAATCTTCCTAGTGCTTTGACTCTTTAATACAGTTACTCATGATGTAGTCAACCCCCACCTATAAAATTATTTTCGCTGGTACGTCATAACTATATTTTTGCTACTGTTATGAATTATAATATAAATATCTGTACTTTCTGATAATCTTAGGCCAGTCCTATGATAGGTTCATTTGATCACTCCAAAAGGAGTCATGACCCACCGGGTTGAGAACCACTGCTCTAAACTGATAATTTAAAAAACTGGGAAATATTGGAAAATAGAAACAAAGAGATTATAGCAGTAATGCCTTTGAAGAAAATGAAATCTAAAAACTGATGAACAATAGTTGACTTCTAAAAATGATAAAAAAAAATTAATTGAACACTTAGTTATACTGACTTTGAAACAGAGTAGGTACTTCCCTGGTAGGGAGAATGCCATTAATAAAAGAATGCATGACTTTGTCCCATGAAAAATGTCAGCAGCTGAATGCTCTAAGCTGACACATGGAGTTACAGTAAATAGCATGTGTCTCAAACATCTGAGCTGATTAACTGTGTCAACCAAAATTGAACATATCTGCATGGGAGAGTTCACTAATTGGAAAATGGATACTTAGGAGTTCAAGATCTCCTCCCTAAACTGTATACCCACTGGTGTCTGTCTTCATTCACATGAAAGAAAATATTCTATGATGGAAAATTACACAGAAAGTCGCACACTGTGCCACATCAGGTCCTTCTTTGTTATAGAAACCCCTGCAGTCCATGGTCTTAAACTTCAGTCTAAGATCTAGGTATTGTCCAATGTGTTTACCACTGCAGTGTACATGGTACACTGTTTCTACTCTTCTGGTCTAAAGGGAGAAGCCATGCTCCACCCACAAATCCTTTCATTGTTATTGCAATGGATGCCCACAAAATGACTCAAACTGGTAATTTTAGAGCTCTGTGGTGCAGCAAGGGTAATGCCTTTTGAGGCAACAGACAGGATATAAGTCCACCTCAATCAATATAGGAGACATTGTTTAAATTGCTTCTCTAAAAGCAGAAAAATGCAGCTGACCTAAAATTAGTATACTTTCATGGCACACAGGATGTGACCCTGTAATGGCCCCTTCAGAAGCATGTTAGAGGTTTTTGATGGGGAAGTGGGTCTTTTGGCTGGTTGTAAATCAAGGTTGTCTCATTTGTTATAGGAATGTACCTTAATGGCTTATTAATCCTGGTGAACAAACATTTGCATCTCATGATACTAATCTCTAACAGGCATGGTTAGTATACTATTTATAGTTGGGGAATTTGGGATGTAGCACTCCGTCACTTAAATTCTACTTTGTGTGACTTAATGTCTCCTAAGAACTGGTAAATCCTTATACCATTAATTCTACAATCAATTCTACTCTTCTACAACACAGTTTAGCAGCGGAGTGCTACTCTACACAGTAGAAACCTTTTACGAGCCCCACAAAATTAACTACAGACGGATCCTAAACATAAATGTTAAAAGTGCAGAACTTCTGAAGACACAGAAGAGACCAGTAGTCTCCGAGTTTGGAATATTTGTTGATTTCTCTTCACATGTGACACTATAAGCACTACAGGAACCACTATTTGTGGCTCCCAAAGCTATGCTCTGCGCTGAAACAGTGCCGGCCTTGAAGTTATTCAGAGGCTGCCAGCAGGGATCACTTAAAACTACTTAGGATGAGACAGGACGAGGCAGGAAGACAGTAAACTCTGTGTTTGTCCACTGGCTCCCACCCAGGCAGAAGAGGACCCACCACAACAGCCGCGAGCCTCAGTAGGCCACTCCATCTAGTTTCAGGACAGGGACCCACTAAGCCCAGACACTCCTCTGCACGTGGGGACAGCAACCCCACCCCCACTCCTGCATACCAAGGCCGGCCACTCCTCCCCACATGGAGACATTGGCCCGTTACTCACCTTGGCCCACCATTCCTCCTGTCTGTGACGAGCAATCCCTCACTCAACGTGGTGAAGCTGCTGAGCTCACTCGCTCTCTCCCAACAAGGGAGACCAAGGCACGGTGCGGAAGCGAAACTATTATTTCTACCGGAAGCGCTAAACCGGAAGCCTGGCTCCCAGAAGAACCCTCCCATTTGACTGGTGGGTCTGCTGGAGACTCTGATTGGCTAGTGAGGTCTGAGTGACAGAACCAGGTGAGCAGAAGGGACACAGTGCAGCATTCCCAGCACTGGTGGCTAATTAGAATTCAACAGCAATTCTCTTGCTAACGTAAATCGGTTTTAAAAGGAAGTATACAAATTCAGAAAGGAGCTAATCAGACAACGTTGCACTAGAGGAACATTGGGTAACTCAAGAAAATTATAAACAACATCCACAGTGGTGTCGGGACTGATAACCACAGTTTCCGCTCTTCTATGAAAAGTCCTTGGATCTGAAGATAAGAAATAACCTTTTCCAAAAGCCCTGGCCCCACATCTTTACCAGCTCTCCCAAGCATATTCCTAAGATTAGAGACAGAGCTCTGTTATTGCTCTATACATCAGGGTCTTAGAGAAACCTCCCAAAGCATAGGCAGGTTGCTAAACTCAGAAAGGCCTGGTCACAAGTGACTTCTAGAAGTTATGCACTTAGCATTTGATGTTGAGGTGTAAGGTCCGTTTGGAGTTAATTTGTGGAAGTTGTAAATGGCATCTCATGTACTATGTAGTACTCCACTACTCAGTCACAATGTAGAAGAGTAGAATTGGTGATATAAAGGATTGAACAATGCTTAGGAGATAGTGAGTTACACCAAGTAGAATTTACCTGAGGGAAGGCTGCCTCTGAAATACCCCAAAGACAAGTAGTATGTTAATCAGGAATGTTAGAGATTTGGATGCTAAGATGAAAATATTTACTTACCTCTGTAGTGAAAACAACAAATGAGATGCTCATCTGTAGAGAGGACAGAGAGACCCTGTGTAAAGAACTCTCTAGAGTCAGCTGGAGCATCATAGTATTAAGAGGGATTTCTTAGTTGTGTTGTGCTAGATGCTGTAAACATCAATTCCATTATGTTATGTTATGTATTTGCTGTTTTTTGGTATCAACTACATACTCACATTAAAATCCAAAAGCATTGTTACAGTAGTGATGCCATATTTCATATGAAGAATGTCTTGTGTTTTGTTTTGCATCAACAAAATCACCTTTGAGTACCATTTTTGTTGCAACTTTCTTCTGTGTTGCTGTTATTAAATTATGCAATCAAAAGCAACTCAGGTAATGAACATGTTTATTTGGTGTTAACCCTATTTCACAATTCCTTTGACAGATAATCAAGCTATTAACTAAAGGCAAAATATGTGAAACCATTGTTTTCTGGCTTTGTCACTGTCTTATGCTCAGCTAGCTCTCCTATCTATCCCAAGGTTGCTTGTTCAGAGATATTACCAACTCAGTGAAAGAGCCTTCCTATATCAATCAAAATCAACACACTCTCTCAGATACCTTAATCAGGTATTCTGATCTAGGCAAACTCTCAATTGTTATTTTCTCAGATCACTCTAAGCTATGTCATACTGATAACTGAGGCTAATTAGAAGAGACAATAATATACAACAAGGTTTTAAAGATCCAAAGGCAGTGTACTAATCATACCAATCACTTAAGCAGCAAAAAAACACAAATGAAGATAGATATGACAGGAAATGGAAAGAAAAAAACATCTAAGATAAAGAAGAGAAAACTAAAACTGTCTCTCCACAGAAACTTCACTAACCAACAAAAACTCAAGGAACTAATAACATGAGAAATCTGAATAAAAAATTGGTGAGACCATTATTTTCCAGAAAATAAACAATATACTTAGATAACAATGAATAAAATCAACAACATAGATGGGTAGCACTGAAAAACAAAGACATATTATGCTCCTTTAAATAAAAATTATGAGATCATAACAAAAATCAAGCTCTAAAAAAATCACTGACCAGCACTCTTCCTATACACTTCAGTTCCTTATCCTTTACCAATAATAGAAGATGGCTTGGGTGAGGAGGGCTGTTCTACCAAAATTGGAGAGAAACCTTCTCATGCCTTAACTTCATGGAAAATAGTTTTGACTACTAAAAAAATAACATTATCTTATAATAAAGAAAAGTATGTCTGTTAGGATCACTTAGACAGCACTTTGATCCCCGATTGATGATTGCCTGTAAGTCTGCAATCAGAGTGAGGAAATGAAAACATTTTAAAACAAAATGCAAGATAACAGATTTTTTAAAAATTGGACACCTAAAGAAACTTGTTTTACTCTAATTGCTTTATAAGTCACAGGCACTTTTGAAAACAAGTTTATTGCTATTTTTTGCATATATTTGTGCAAGAGTGAGAATGTATTCCATACGTATACATGTAACACAAAAAAGAGGAGTTCAGATGCCCTGGATCTGAAATGGTAGAGTTATGAGCCTCACAACTTGAGCATAGGTATCTGAACTCAGGTCACCTACAAAATGATTATGTGCTGAGCCACCTGCCAACATCCATAATACCTTTTATCCAATAAACCAAAAGTCTCTCACAGATTAACGAGAGCAACAAAACCTAAATAAAGAAGTAAATAAATGATCCTTGGAAATTAAGATGATGTGTATGGTAAATTTGAACCATAAATGAATACAGTACAATGACAATTCCCAACAATTTATAACAGGAAAGCTGATTACAAAGCTACATTCATATTGGAAGCACACAGAGAAATCAATGGGATTACATTCATAGGATTTTTAAATCAGAAGAATCAAAAGAAAAAAATGAAAGGGAGACAAACCATGAAATAAAAATACCATTTGTCTTAGTCAGAACACCCATTGCTGAGAAAAACACCATACTTTGGGTATTTTTATAAAGGAAAAAATTTAGTTGGGGAGGATTCTAGATTCAGAGATTTATTTCTATTTTTATTTTTAAACAATCTTATTTTATGTATTAATCACAGTTCCCTTCCCTCCTGTCCTCTGACTACTCCAATCTTCTCTACCCCACCCTCCATCCACAAATGTCTAAAACATATTACCAATACTCATTTGACTTGTATATTTCAAACCATCTCTCCATCTCTGAGATAAAAACAAGTTAGCCATGGCAGATCATCTATTTGGCATGTGTCTACTTTCACATTTGAAGAAAATGAAATCTAAAATATGATAACCAGTAATTGACTTCTTAAAATGATAAAAATAATTGAACACTTAGTTATACTGACTTTGAAACAGAGTAGCCACTTGCCTGGTAGGGAGAATGCCATTAGTAAGAGAGCGCATGACTTTGTCCCATGTAAAATGTTAGCTGCTGAGTGATGTATGCTGAAACATGGAGTTACAGCCAATGGCCTGTGTCTCAACCATCTGAGCTGACTTAACTGTGTCAACCAGGATTGAAAATATCTGCATGGGAGAGTTCACTAATTGGAAACTAAAGATGTAGTAGTTCAAGCTATCATCCCTAAAATGTACACCCACTGCTGTCTGTCTTCATTCACACAGAGGAATTAATGTATGATGGAAAATTACACAGAAAGTCACACACTGTGCCCAATCAAGTCATTCTTTGTAATGAATAGCTCTGAAGATCACTCCCTTAAACTACATTCTGTGATCTAGTTATTGTCCAGTCTTTTTCCCCCTTCCAGTGTACACAGTATACTGTTCCTACTCTTCTGGTATGAAGGGAGAAACCATGTTCCATGCAAATCCTTTTATTGTTATTGCAATGGACGCAACAAGATATGACTCAAACTGGTAATTTTAGAACTCTGTGGTGCTGCATACTTGTAATCCAAAAATTTATGGCAGTTATTCAAGAGGATAGCAAGGGTAATACCCTGTGGGGCTACAAACAGGATTCAAGTCGACCTCAATCAGTATAGGGAACATTGACTGTAAACTGTGTTTCTAAAAAGTGAAAAATGCAGCTGTTCTAGAATAATTATACTTTCATGGCACACAGGTTGTGACCCTGTAATGGCCCCTTGAGCAACATGTTAGAGGCCTTTGATGGGTCTTTTAGCTGATTGCAAATCATGGTTGTCTCATTTGTTATAGGAATGTACCTTAATGGCTTATTAATCCTGGTGAACAAACATTTGCATCTCATGATACTAATCTCTAACAGGCATGGTTAGTATACTATTTATAGTTGGGGAATTTGGGATGTAGCACTCCGTCACTTAAATTCTACTTTGTGTGACTTAATGTCTCCTAAGAACTGGTAAATTCTTATAACATTAATTCTATTATCAATTATGCAATCCTACTTCACAGTTTAGCAGTGGAGTGCTACTCTACACATGAGAAACTGTTTATGAGCTCCACAAAATTAACTACACATGGATCCTAAACCTAAATGCTAAAAGTGCAGAACTTCTGAAGATACTGGAGAGACCAGTAGTCTCAAAGTTTGAAAAATTTGTTGATGTCTCTCCACATGCGACAACATAAGCACTACAGGCACCACCATTTGCGGCTCCCAAAGCTCTGCTCTGTGCAGACAAAGCCTGGGCAGTGAAGTTATTCAGAGGCTGCCAGCAGGGTATTTCAAGGATCACTTAGGACTATTTAGGATGAGGCAGGAACACACTAAACTCTGTGTTTGTCCACTAGCTCCCACACAGCCAGGGGAGGTCACACCACAACAGCCTCAAGCATCAGTAGGCCTCTCCACCTAGTTTGGGGACAGCGACCCCTCATCCGCCAAGCCCAGCCACTCCTCTGCATGTGGGGAGAGCAGCCACATGCACCAAGGCAGGCAACTCCTCCACACCTGGGGACATTGGCCCCTTAATCACCTTGGCCCACTGCACTTCCCAACTGTGGAGAGCAAACACTCACTTACCATGGTACAGCTGCCAAGCTGATAAACTCTCCCAACAAGGAGAGACTGTACATGAGACTGTGATTTCTTCAGGAAGCGCTAAACGGGAAGGCTGGCTCCTGGAAGAACCCTCCAATTTGACTGGTGGGTCTGCTGGAAGCTCTGATTGGTTAGTGAGGTCTGAGTAACAGAAACAGGTGAACAGAAGGGACACAGCACAGCCCCAGCACTGGCTGCTACTCTAAAGACAGACCTATCCCAGATTGACTGAAGGTTTACATCAAATTCAACAGCAAGTGTCTTGCTAATGTAAATCAATGAGTTTGGTTTTAAAAGGAAGTATACAAATTCAGAAAGAGGCTAATCAGACAATGTTGCACAAGAGGAACATCGGGTAAATCAAGAACTTTATAAACAAAGTCCACAGTGGTGTTGGAACCACTTGATAACCAGTTTTCACCCTTCAGGATAGCAAGGGCAGGCCTAAGAATTTAAAGTACTTTACAGTAAGAAAATTACATTTGAGGTATCATTTTTTTGTTTCAACATTCTTCTCTGTTGCTGTGATTAAATTCTCTATCAAAAAGCATCTCAGGTAATGAAGTTTCTCTGGTTGATATTCCTAGATCACAGTCCAACCTTCTGGGAGCTTAGGATATAAACTCAAGCTAATAAATGAAGGCAAAACATGGGGAAACGTTGCTTCCTAGCTTTCTCTCGTGTTGCAACAAAGCCTAAGCCATGCAGTGTTAATTATTGCTCCTGAGAAAGCACAGAGGCACCCACCTTTTCAATGTGGGTTATATGTTGTACCCCAAAGAAATCAAGACTCAGAAGATAAAAATCAGGAAGGATGACTTAAAACTCAAAGGTTATTAGGAAATATACAATGGCCAAGGCCTTAAGGTTTCTTAAAGGAGACCTTCAGCCTTTAAATGAAATACTTAAAGGAGTCAGTGATCCAAATTATGACAGCTTTCAGAAGCTGCCAGACAGACTCTCTAACAGATAGAGCAGGCTATACAGGAACAGCAGGTGTGCTAGATTGATTACAGCCAAACATGGCAAGCATGTATTTTACATACAAGACTGGCACCTACAGCAGTCTTATGGCAGAATGGACCACTGTTGTGGCTGTATCTGTCTGTAACACCAGTAAAAGTATTAAATCCTTATTTTGAAGCAGTAGCATGCTTAGCACAGAAAAGCAGAATGCAATCTAGAAAAAATTTTGTCAAAGAACGAGCTGTAATCAATGTTCCTTACACAGCAGCAAATTGAATGGTTATTTCAAAACAGTGATTCATGGGCAATTGCACTTGCTCAGTTTCAGGGTCAGATTAATAATCTTTTCCCAGCTGACTGGTTATTGCAGTTTACTCAACAGCATTCATTCATTTTTCCTAAAATAATAGCAAAGAATCCCATGAAGGATGCTTTGTTGATTTTCACTGATGGCTCATCTAATGGAAAAGCTGTTTATGTAGTCAATGGTAAAGGACACGTGGTACAGACAGAACCAGCTTCAGCTCAAATAGTTGAGCTGCAGGCTGTAGCTCTGATATTTAAGAATTTTGATCCCATCTTAATGTGGGGTTGAGGGCATGTCTGTGTTTTCTCACAGGATGAAAATCAAGCCAGATGGCTTCCAGACTGACTAATTTGATGCACTCAGCAGAAGGACAATAGACATGAGGACAGCTTAGCTGACAACTGCCCAGCAGAATTAAGGGAATGAGAAGAGCTCCAGGAGGAATATGGTAACCCAGCCCACAGAGAGGAGCCTGATCTGGACCTGCAACTCGCTTTGCCGCAGGGAGACTTCTGACAAAGAGATCCATCCTGCTGAGATGAGATGACTGCAGTGTCTGCAGCTGGCTGTGGTGTGAAACCTGTTGCTTCAGAACTAAGATACAAACTGAACATTTGAGTGTTCTCGGTTTATGGGACACAGAACTCATTTTGAATAAAATATTAAGCCTAAGAACACCTAAGCTTTCCCCTCAGGTAAATAAAGACTCAAAATAAAGAATGACTAAAACCCCTCTTCACTTAACCATGGGGCAGACTAAGGGTTTAACAGTTGCAGTGAATGAAAATGGGATTTAATAACAGCAAATGGTATTATACTCTTAACACTAATGACCTGATATTTACAGCTGCATAAGGTGAAGGGAAAAATCTGGTAATGACCAATAGTGCTGAATACATCGGTAATGACTGAAAAGAATTTGAAATTATGGTAACAAGCTACTTTAAAAACTCAGCAATAACACTTTGGTGCCTATATACAAAAGATGCTCAACCACGCCAAAAGCACATGTGCTCAACCATATTCACAGCAAAATTACTTAATCATACACAGAATCTGAAAACGACCTAAATGTATCCCTTCGACACACATCATAAATGAGATAGCTACAAATACCACAAATATCTTTGAGTAATTCTAATCACACAAATTTAAAAACCTGTATAACAAAAACTTTGAATCTCTGAAGGAAGAAATTTAAGTCAGACAATGGAAAGATCTCCGATTCTCTTGTAAAAACAGCGACAACATAGGAAAATTGACAATCTTACTGAAAGCAATCCACAGATTTAATGCAAATGCCCATTAAATTCTAACAAAAATCTTCAGACTTCGAAAAAACAACCCTCAACCTTACGAGAAAGGACAAAATCAGGATAGCCTAAACAATCTTTAAATACTGTACAATCAAGGAACTTTTGAATGTCTTACTTTAAACTTTACTACAGAGCCACAGTACTGAAATGAACACACCTTGACTACAAATTCACCTGCCTACAAACAGCAGACTTTTGACAGAGAAGCAAAATTGTGAAACAGAAAAGCATTTTAACCTGCTTATCATAGAGGCTACCTTAATTTAAACCCTTTTTCTCCAGGCTCACTTTGTTAGCCTGCCTTCCGGAGCTCTGGTGGGCAGATTTTTAACTATCTCTTTTATTTTAACTTGTAAAATATAAAATTAGAAGAATTTTTGAATCCTCTCCTCTGTTCTATAGACTGTGAGGTTAAATTTGCTCTCTAAACTTACTCTTGCTCCTGCTTGCCTTTTACCCGTAGGTGGGTTGTATTAGCTGGCTACTGTGAGCACATGGCTCCTCAATCTCAGAGGTAATTAGTTGATTCTTAGGCCAAAACTGATTTTTCCTTCACCTTTGCTACTCATTTAGCAAGTAATAAAAGTTTCAATTCTGCATCTATCACGCTTACAGATTCTTAATAACTCTCCAATTGTTCCTGTCCCATTCTCACTCGCTTTAGTTACCAACATATAGAACTGAATACTTTTTCCTTACACCATAACTTATTTACAAATTTTTACACCCCATTTAAATTTTGTCCTGCTTTTCTACATTTCTTTCTCTATTCTACATTTCTATTTCTGAGAGCTCACTACTCACGCATCAACAGATTTTTTTTCTCGCGGGTTCCTCACGTCTGGTCACCTCTTCCCTGCTTTTTGGGGAGGGACGATCAGCCTCACTTTCCTCTCATTCCTTTCTCCGATTTCTCATGGGGTTCAGAGGACAGCATTTCCGGTCTTCCATCGTCGTCTCCTTTCTCTGGCTTTTTATGGAGTTCGGCGGTCAGCACCACGTTCTATTTCGTACTTCTTCCTCCGGCATTCGTCTCAGAGTTCAATGGTCAGCAACACGTTGGCTTTAATCTTGGGGTTCGGTGGTCAGCACCACGTTGTGGCACCATTATGTCGAGACACGTGTGGGTGCAACATAGATAACTATTTTCCCTAACTAGACTGAAACGGAGTCATGAAAATTCGGAAACAACTTACATGGTCATCCTTGAAGGACAAGATCTCTCGTTTATTTTCCAAACAATTTGTATATCATCACGTCAATTGGGGGAGGGAATACATTCCTCTGTCTCCTAGGTAACCCAGTGAATGGCTTTTTTGTTCGCTTCTACCTGTTCGCAAGTATGCTAACTGTCACGTAGGCCTTAATTAGCATCTCTATAAGACATTCACCAATCAACAAAAGGAAGGAGCACCAAACAGCCTGATCAGCTTCAGCCAACACCTCTCCTCAGGCGACATACATTAATAACAAAAGTGGAAGGAGCAGCACATCCTGGCTATTGTTAGGCTGAGACAGCTTGTCTACAAAGCTATGTGACCACCTCCAACCAGGCCTATGGCTCTTGCGCCATAACAAAATATGGGCCTACAGTAATCCAAAAATTTGAGGTGGTTCATCAACAGGATAGCAAGGGAAATGCTCTGTGGGGCTACGGACAGGATTCAAGTCCACCTCAATCATTATAGGGGACATGGATTGTAAAATGTGTTTCTAAAAACTGAAAAATGCAGCTGTTCTAGAATTATTAAACTTTCAGAGTACACAGATTGTGACTCTGTAATAGCCCCTTGAGCAGCATAAAAATCAAAGGGAACATCAAAGATTTCTCAAACCTTTTATCTCAGGGTGTATGTTTAAAACCAGTAAAATAACAGTCCTCTTAGGCAGGGCCACATTTTACTCAGATCTATTTCGGTTGAACTACTGTAACTATAGCAATTTGGCTTCATGACAAGGTCAGTTCTTTGTCCTGATTCTTGATTACCCTGGACTGTGGACAACAAGAAATGGCCACCCGGGACATCTATGGAGCATCTAACATTTATTATCTAATTTCTAATTAGGTAATTAGTACATAGCTAAACACTGCTAATCTCAACTACTGTTGAAGTAGGAAAATTTTCAACCACTGTCCTGTCTCTCCCTTTCTGCACTGTAAATCTACCAGCTTCAAGCTTGACCTATGTACTCAAGTTCTTGTACAGATCCCTCTTCATTTATAAGCAACACTAAAAGACAGAGATACTGGAGGTCACTGATTAACTGTTCTATTTTTCCTTCTCACAGACCAGTCAATGCCAAGTCCTGAAGGAGTTGCAGGACTACCTACACAGCACTGGGCAGCAGAGGCAGGATTAGGTGTTTAAAGCAATTTTCAAGTTCATAGCCTCCAATGCCAGTATGGCCAAGCCTCCCCCTCTCCCAGGGAATTCACAATCAACAAAGCTCAGAGGCCAAGGGCCACTACCCAGGTCACCACACAAACTAACAGAACCTCTCTGGCTCATGGTGCATTGCTTTCTAAGCAGCTAATAGCTCAGCCAACCTGCTCTTCCTGGTGTTCCTGATTACCAAGGAAAAAGAGAATCCTTTAAAGAACCTGTAAGCTACTGGTGCTCCTGATTACCAAGGAGAGTCCTTCATTAGCTAGGATAACCCATCTGGGCTTCAAGACATTACCAGTTCACCTACTGGGTGAACAGAGATCAAATGTCTCAGAGAGCAAAAGTCCTCCAGGTTTGTCCTTCCACACTATGGTGAGATAAGACCCTAATTTGTAATTTAGTCAAATCTTGTATTCTCCCAGAGCACTTCCTATTCCTCCTCCAAGGCACAGGATCCTATGTGTACACATTCCATTATGTGCTCAATGTCCAGAGTAACCAACCCTTTACTTCTAAGCTGGGAGGTCCTGCAACCAAACACAGATCACATTCAAACAATAATTGTTAAAAAAGAAGACATGGATTAGAACACAATAAAGGGTCCATGGAAACAGTTAGGAACAAGAGAGAAATTGTGAAAATAATGTAATTACAATATCAAAAAATTACGGTTAAAAAATTGAAACAAGCTTCATGGTTATGTGCTCCAGAGACTAGGGATCTGTATTGGAGCAAACCAAGTACAACTCACATCATTCTTTGAGGGTATTCAGTCATGTTAGGCAGGACCACACCTTTTTATCTAGTTGTTCTAGTTTGCTTGAGCTACTGTAACTACAGTAATTTGGTTTAATAAGTTCAGTTTTTATACAGATTCTTGAATGCATGGTTTGTGGTGTGTCACTACTCATTGCTAATTTCAAATACTGTCACAGCAGGAAAGCTTTCACCTTCTTTTTTGCCCATCCCTTTTTCTCTTGTGACTATGCTTGCTTTACAGCTGGTCAGTGAAATTAAATTCTTACACCTAAGAAACCTCTGCAGCTCAGAAACTACCTTTGTCACCTGGAAATAAACATCAATGAATCACACCATTGCAGCTGGTGGTAGCAGAAAGTTAGAAACATTTTAACATTCATTGCTAAATCAACATCACTAGCTACCAGCTTTTAAAATATTTGAAACATTTATAAGACAAACTTGAAAGTAGACTGCAATATTCAGAACTTCTAGAAACCATATCATCAGTTTTCCAATCTGTCTTTCCATGGCACACCAAAAGCATGACTCTGTTTGTACACTGGACAGTGATATTACAAGCATAATATCCTATCATACCAGGACTGCAGAATCTCCCTCTCCCCAGGAAATTCATACACAGGGAGGCTCAGAGGACAAGGAGCACTGCTCAGGTCATTACATAGAGCAATAGAATCACAGCCTGGCTCATGGTCCATCAAAATCCCAGCAGAAATGACAGCTCAACAGACCTTCTCTGAACACCCTGTACTCACCATGGCATAGCGTGTGGTCTTCCTTACAAGTCATTACAAGAGAAGCAGAGAAGAATCCTGGAAAGAACAACCTGTAAGCTAGCCCACACTAATATTTCTGCTTGCTAAGCCTTCCCAGAGTCCCTCACTGGCTAACATGACCCTGCTGGGCCTCAGAATATTATCATCTCCCATACTGGGTGATCAGAGATCAAATTACTCAGATATCACAGAACTTTCTGTTCTGCCCTTCAAGCCCAGTAGACAGGGACTTAGTCCAGAAAGTTTGTATTTTAGTAAAGATTCCTCCACTTTCCTAGAGCATATCTGTTACTCATCCAAAGCCCAGGGTCCTTTGTGTGCACATCACATTACATACTCAATGTGCAGTGCAGCCAACACATCACCTTCATACATGGAAAATCCTGCAGCCAAACACAGGTCACATTCACAACTTTGTTAAATTAAAGCAGGCAATAAATTAGAAGACACTGACGGGTCATGGTAGAGCTTGGGGACAGAAAAGAATGTGGATATGATATAGTTATAATCTCAAGAAATTATTTTGAAAAGTTGAAACAGGATTTATGGCCATGTCCAGAAACTAGGGATTTGTATTAGAGCACATCAAAGATATCTCAAACCTTTTATCTCAGGGTATATATCTAAAACCAGTAAAACAACAGTCCTGTTGGACAAGGCCAAAGCACTTCACTATGATCTATTTTGGTTGAATTATTGTAACTATAGCAATTTGGTTTCATAGTAAGGTCAGTCCAGATTCTTGACTGCCTGATCTGTGGACACCAAGAAATGACCATCAGGACATTTATGGAGCATCTAAAATTGATTACCTAGTTCCACATTGCTAATCTCAGCTACTGTTGAAGTAGGAAAATTCTCAACCATGTCCTATCTCTCCCTTTCTGCACTGTGAATCTACCAGCTTCAAGCTTTGTCTATGCACACAATTCTTGCACAGATCCCTCTTCATCTATAATCACACACTAAAACTCAGAGAGACTGGAGGTCACTCATTAGCTGGTTTAGTTTTCCTTCTCATAGACCAATCAAAGCCTAGTCCTGAAATCTACCCAGCACTGGGCAGCAGAGACAGGATTAAGTGTTTAAAGAAATTCTCAATTACTTAGCATGAGGCAACAATAGTACAAGCTCATAGTCTCCCATGACAGGATGGCAGAGCCTCCGGCACACTCAAGAAAGAAAGATCAGAGGCCAAGGGCCACTACCGAGGACACCACAAAAAAAAAAAAAAAAAAAAAAAAAAAACAGAACACTTATGAACATAGATGCAAAATTACTCAACAAAATGTGTCAAACTGAATCCAAGAACACTTTTTAAAAAAATTCACCATGATCAAGGCAGCTTCATAACAGAAATCCAGCTCATCTATTTTACTGAACTACTGTAAATACAGTAATTTGGTTTAATGGTAAGTTCAGTTCTTTATATAGATTCATGGTCTGTGGACAAACAAAATGGCCAGACAGAACATTTATGGAACATCTGAAATTGATTACCTCACTACTCACTGCTAATATCAACTATAGTCAAAGCAGGAAAGCTTTCACCCTATTTCTTGCCAATCCCTTCTGTTGGGACTACATTGTGATTTACAACTGTGAACTCAGTTTTTATACAGGTACCACTTCACTTGTAAGTTCACAATGAAATCTGTAGAAATTGGAGGATACTCATTCACTGATCTATTCCTCCTTCACACAGACCAGTCAAGGCCCAGCCTGATAAGAGTTGCTGGGCTGTCTTTGCAGCACTGGGTAGCAGAGGCAAGATTAGGTATTCACAGCAATTCACAGTTACATAGTATGAGGTAAGCCTGAGCTACAGGAGACATTAATCTAAACCAGTTGTTCTCAATCTTCCTAGTGCTATGACCCTTTAATACAGTTACTCATGATGTAGTCAACCCCCACCTATAAAAATCTTTTCTCTGGTATGTCATAACTATATTTTTGCTACTGTTATGAATTATAATATAAATATCTGTACTTTCTGATGATCTTAGGCCAGTCCTATGATAGGTTCATTTGATCACTCAAAAAGGAGTCATGACCCACCAGGTTGAGAACCACTGCTCTAAACTGATAATTCAAAAACTGGGAAACATTGGAAAATAGAAACAAAGAGATTATAGCAGTAATGCATTTGAAGAAAATGAAATCTAAAAATTAATAAATAATTGACTTCTAAAAACGATAAAAAAATAATTGAACATTTAGTTATACTGACTTTGAAACAGAATAGGTACTTCCCTGGTAGGGAAAATGCCATTAATAAAAGAATGCATGACTTTGTCCCATGTAAAATGTTAGTGGCTGAATGCTCTAAGCTGACAAGCTGACAATGGAGTTACAGTCAATGGCCTGTGTCTCAAACATCTGAGCTGATTAACTGTGTCAACCAAAATTGAACATATCTGCATGGGAGAGTTCACTAATTGGAAAATGGATACTTAGGAGTTCAAGGTCTCCTCCCTAAACTGTACACCCACTGGTGTCTGTCTTCATTCACATGGAAGAAAATAATGTATGATGGGAAATTATACAGAAAGTCGCACACTGTGCCCCATAAGGTCCTTCTTTGTTACAGAAACCCCTGCAGTCCATGGTCTTAAACTTCAGTCTAAGATCTAGCTATTGTCCAATGTGCTTACCACTGCAGTGTACACGGTACACTGTTTCTAGTCTTCTGGTCTGAAGGGAGAAGCCATGCTCCACCCACAAATCCTTTTATTGTTATTGCAATGGACGCCGCACAAAATGACTCAAACGTAATTTTAGAGCTCTGTGGTGCAGTAAGAATAATGCCTTGTAGGACACATTGTTTAAATTGCTTCTCTAAAAGCAGAAAAATGCAGCTGATCTAAAATTATTATACTTTCATGGCACATAGGTTGTGACCCTGTAATGACCCCTTGAACAGCGTGTTAGAGGCCTTTGATGGGGAAGTGGGTCTTTTGGCTGGTTGTAAATCATGATTGTCTTATTTGTTATAGGAATGTACTTTAATAGCTGATTAATACTGGTGAACAAACACTTGAAGCTCATACTAATCTCTAACCAGCATGGTTTGCATACTACTTATCTTTGGCATATCTGGAATGCAGTCCTCCCTTACTTAAATTCTACTTTGTGTGACCTAATGTCTCCTAAGAAATGGAAAATCCTTATACCATTAATTCTATAATCAATTCTACTCTTCTACAACACAGTTTAGCAGCAGAGTGCTACTCTACACAGGAGAAACCTTTTACAAGCCCCACAAAATTAACTACAGACGGATCCTAAACCTAAATGTTGAAAGTGCAGAACTTGTGAAGGCCGAGAAGAGACCAGTAGTCTCTGAGTATGGAATATTTGGTGATCTCTCCACAGGCGACAACATAAGCAATACAGGCACCAACATATGCGACTCCCAAAGCTCTGCTCTGTGCAGACACATCCCGGGCCTGGGAGTTAATCAGAGGCTGCCAGCAATGATCACTTAGAACTACTTAGGATGAGGCAGGACGAAGCAGGACGATGCAGGAACACAGTAAACACTGTGTCTGTACACCGGCTCCCACCCAGGCAGGAGAGGACCCACCACACCAGCCATGAGCCTCAGCAGGCTGCTCCATCTAGTTTCAGGACAGTGACCCCTTACCCACCAAACCCAGCCACTCCTCTGCACGTGGGGACAGCAACCCCACCCCCACGCCTGCGTACCAAGGCCGGCCACTCCTCCCTGCCCGGAGACACGGGTCCCTTACTCACACTCCTCCCCACATGGAGACGTTGGCCCATAACTCACCTTGGCCCACCATTCCTCCTGTCTGTGACAAGCAATCCCTCACTCAACGTGGTGAAGCTGCCGAGCTCACATGCTCTCTCCCAACAAGGGAGACCAAGGCACGGTGCAGAAGCGAAACTATTATTTCTACTGGAGCTAAACCGGAAGCCTGGCTCCCAGAAGAACCCTCCCATTTGGCTGGTGGGTCTGCTGGAGACTCTGATTGGCTAGTGAGGTCTGAGTGACAGAACCAGGTGAGCAGAAGGGGCACAGTGCAGCATTCCCAGCACTGGTGGCTAATTAGAACTCAACAGCAAGTCTCTTGCTAATGTAAATCGGTTTTAAAAGGAAGTATACAAATTCAGAAAGAGGCTAATCAGACAATGTTGCACTAGAGAAACATTGGGTAAATCAAGACAGTTATAAACAACATCCACAGTGGTGTCGAGACTGATAATCACAGTTTCCGCTCTTCTGTGAAAAGTCCTTGGATCTGAAGATAGGAAATAACCCTTTTTTAAAAGCCCTGGCCCCACATCTTTACCAGCTCTCCCAAGCATATTCCCAAGATTAGAGACAGAGCTCTGTTATTGGTCTATACATCAGGGCCTTAGAGAAACCTCCCAAAGCCTAGGCAGGTTGCTAAACTCAGAGAGGACTGGCCACAAGTGTCTTCTAGAAGTTCTGCACTTAGCATTTGATGTTTAGGTGTAAGGCCCATTTGGAATTAATTTGTGGAAGTTGTAAGTGGCATCTCATGTACTATGTAGTACTCCACTACTCAGTCGCAATGTAGAAGAGTAGAATTGGTGATATAAAGGAATGACCAATGCTTAGGAGATAGTGAGTCACACCAAGTAGAATTTACCTGAGGGAAGGCTGTCTCTGAAATACCCAAAGACAAGTAGTATGTTAATCAGGAATGTTAAAGATTTGGATGCTAAGATGAAAATATTTATTTACCTCTGTAATGAAAACAACAAATGAGATGCTCATCCATAGAGAGGCTCTCTGGCCTGGAGAAGGAGGGAGTGGGGGTATGGGTGGAGGGGAGGGGAGGGAAGGGGGAGGAGGAGTGGACGAGATGGAAATTTTTTTTTTCTCTCATGGTTTATTTTTTTTATATTTAAAAATTTCCATCCCCTCCTCCTCCCCCTTCCCTCCCCTCCTTCTCCCCCTTCCCTCCCCTCCCCTTCACCCCTATCTCCCCTCCCTCCCTCTCAAGGCCAAGGAGCCATCAGGGTTCCCCACTCTATGCTAAGACCAAGGTCCTCCCAACTCCCCCCAGGTCCAGGAAGGTGATCGACCAAGCTGAGAAGGCTCCCACAGAGCCCATCCATGCAGAAGAATCAGAGCCCAGCGCCATTGTCCTTTGCTTCTCAGTCAGCCCCCGCTGTTGGCAACATTCAGAGAGACGGGTTTGGTCGCATGATCCATCAGTCCCATTCCAATTGGAGTTGGTGATCTCCCATTAGTTCTGTCCCACCGTCTCCATGAGTGAACGCACCCCTCACGTTCCTGACTTTCTCCCTCATGTTCTCGCTCCTTCTGCTCCTCATCAGGACCTTGGGAGCTCAGTCCAGTGCTCCAATGTGGGGCTCAGTCACCTTCCCCATCCGTCGCCAGCTGGAGGTTCCCTCACGGTCCTGACTTTCTTTCTCATGTTCTCCCTCCTTCTGCTCCTCATCAGGACCTTGGGAGCTCAGTCCGGTGCTCCAATGTGGGGCTCTGTCTCTATCTCCATCCATCACCAGGTGAAGGTTCTATGGTAATATGGAAGATATTCATCAGTATGGCTATAAGATCTGGCCTTTTCCGACTCCCTCTCCTCAGCTGCCCAAGGAACTAGCTGGGGGCATCTCCCTGGATACCCGGGAACCCCTCTAGAGTCAAGTCTCTTGACAATCCTAAGACGGCTCCCTTAATTAAGATATATGGTTCCCTGCTCCAATATCCACCCCTTCTATATCCCAAGCATCCCATTCCCCCAAGCTCTCCCCATCCTCCCCTTCACGCTTTTCTCTCCCCATCTCCCCTTGCCCCCATCCCACCCCACCCCCAAGTTCCCAATTTTTGCCCGGAAATCTTGTCTACTTCCAATATCCAGGAGGATAACTGTATGTTTTTCTTTGGGTTCATCTTCTTATTATCTTCTCAAGGATCACGAATTATAGGCTTGATGTCCTTTAATTATGGTTAGAAACCGATTATGAGTGAGTACATCCCATGTTCATCTTTTTGGGTCTGGGTTACCTCACTTAGAATAGTTTTCTATTTCCATCCATTTGCCTGCAAAATTCAAGATGTCATTGTTTTTTTATCGCTGAGTAGTATTCTAATAATTTAGACACAAGAGGGATGATCCTTTTTCTTTCCTTCGAAAATGACTTGGTTTTCACCACAAACCACAAGTGTCATTTCTTTCTGCCCTGCTTGTTGCTCTTTTTCACTATAGACATACAAGTATCATAAATACTAACTGTACCACTAACTCACTGTTTTGTAAAAAAAAATCATTACCATTTAATTATGTCTCAGTTCTTCAGGACACAGGCAGAATAGACAGATTTTCATGGAAAATATTCCAGAAATTAACTGCTTTAATAAGTTACTGCTTTACTGATGTGAAGGGACATTATTGCCAAGGCAACTCCTATAAAGCCTTTAATTTGGGGTTTGTTGGTGCTTTTCAGAGGATTAGTCCATTATCATTATGATGGGAAACATGGCAATAGGCAAACATGTAGCTGAGAGTTTATACGCTCATCTGAAAGCAGCAGACAGAAAGCAAGAACCCATTTCCAGCGACACACTTCCTCCAAACATGTCATATCCCTATTTCCCAAATAGTTCCACTAATTGGGGAATAAGCATTCAAATATATAAGCATATGGGAACCATTCTCATTCAAACCACCACATGACCTCTAGCCTAAACTTTCATGGAGTTTATTTCTCACCACATCCTCATGACCTTGATCTTCACTATCTATATTACTCTCAGAACTCTCATCTTTCAGGTTCTTTTAATTAATTAAGGATGATAGACATGGTTCTTTCTGCATTCTTCTCATTAAGATATGTGTAGAATTTACAATGGCTCTTTATATCAGAGCCTTGTTATCTTTTGCATTCTTCAAACATACAACATTCTCAGATTCTTACAACAACAACAACAACTTCATTTTAGGGTTACTGATTCGTGTTCTAAATTGCTCCTCTGTTGCTTTGATTAAATCCTTTTACTAAATACAACTGAGGGGATAAACGGGATTATTTTGCTGATACTGTCAGCCAACATTCAGTGACTAAGGAAATGCAGAATAGAAACTAAGGTTAGCACATGATTTTAATAGTTCCATCCATTTGCCTGAATTTTTCATGATGTCATTGTTTTTAATACCTGAACAATACTCTATTGTGTAAATGTAACACATTTTCTTTATTCATTTTTTATTGACAGACATCTAGGTTGTTTCTGACTATAATGAATAAAGCTGCTATGAACATAGTTGAGCAAGTGTCCTTGTGGTAGGATGGAGTACTCTTTGGGTATATGCTCAAGAGTGGTATATCTATGTTTTGAGGTAGATAGTTTTCTTCAGAACTGCTCTATTGATTTCTGTAGTAGCTGTACACATTTGCACTCTTAGCAACAATGGAGAAATGTTCCCCTTGTTTCTTATCCATACTAGCATGAGCTACCACTTGTGTTGTTAATCTTAGCCATTCTGACAGGTATAAGATGGAATCTCAGAGTAATTTTTATTTGCGTATCCCTGATGGCTAAGTTTGTTGAACATTTCCCTAAGGGTTTTTCAGGAACTTGAGATACATCTATGGAGAATTGTGTATCCTATTTTTTAAATTTGAGTTATTTGATTTAGTATGCAATTTCTCGATGTTTAATATTATTATTTTAAATATTAGTCCTCTATAGGATGAAGCAATGGTAAAATATTTTCCTATCTGTTTAAGAAGTTATCTTGTGTGATATTGCATTCAAGGCTATTTCCCACTAACTCATCTGTCAGATTCAATGTATTTCATTCTATGTTGAGGTGTTTGATCCACCTGGCCTTGAGTTTGTGCAGGATGATAGGCATGGTTCTTTCTGCATTTTTCTACATGTAGACAACTATTTTAAGGAGCACTATTTTTGAAGATGCTGTCTTTTTTTTCAATTGAATATTTCTGGCTTCTTTAAAAGAATAAGGTTCCATAGGTGTGCATACTTATGCCATGGTCTTCAATGTGATTCTATTGATCAATGTATCAGTTTTTATGTTAATACCATTCAGTTTTTATTACTATAGCGATGCAGTACAACTTAAAATCAGGAATAGTGATACCTAAAGTAGTTCTTATGTTGTTTAGCATTGTTTTAGCTATCATGCCTTTTTATTTTTTCTTTTTTTATTATTATTATTATTATTAATTATTAAAGATTTCCACCTCCTCCCCACCTCCCACTTCCCTCCCCCTCCCTTAACTCCCTTCCGCCTTCTTTTCCAGTCCAAGGATCAGTCAGGGTTCCCTGCCCTACAGGAAGTCCAAGGTCCAACCCACTCCAGAAATTTGACAGTTGTCTTATCAATGTATGTAAAGAATTGTGTTGGAATTTTTATGGGAATTACATTGAATTTGTTAATTGTTTTGGTAGGAAGGCCATTTGATAGTATACATAAATAACCCTAAAAATTACACCAGGGAAATTCTTTGGCTGATAAAGAATCACGTCAAATTGGCTAGATATAAGAATAACTTAAAAAATAATTAACCCTCCTATATACAAATTACAATGAACTACACAGCCATCCACAATAACCTTAAATAATATAAAATACCTTGGAGTAACTCTTACCAAGAAAGTGAAAGACTTGCATGATTAAAACTTCAGGTCTTTGAAGAAAGAAATTGGAGAAGATAACAGAAGATGGAGAGATCTTTTATGCTCATGGATGGGTAGTATTAACATAGTAAACATGGCTTGATCTTTCATTTTGCTGACATTCTTATGATGATATCTGGGCCGATATACTCCTTTTGTTACTTTTGTACTTGATATAGATAAAGGAAGTTAGGAAGAGAGAAGATAAGGGGGAAGCCTGGGTCTAGGGTTTTTTGAGGGAATGATGTTGTTTATACAGAGGGAAATGGGACTGTGCACAGGATATTCTTTGTGTTACAAGTTGGCAGTGGGCAGGGATAAGGGTCTGGGTAGAAAAGTTTGTTTAGATATGGAAGAATTTTGTGGTTGGCAGATAAGTAAGGAGGATCCTGGTTGAAGTCTAAAGTTCCTTTGGTATTGAGGACAGGAAATCCAGACTAGGATTGTGCACTGTTTGTGAATCTATGCTATATCTGTTGGGTTGAAGAAATGGAGTGGATGGGGCAGATTCTGGTAGAAGCCTAGAAGTTAGCTGTGGCAGGAGTAGTAGTGGTCAATTAGAATGGAGAAAATTTGAATTTTTAAAAACAAAAATACATTAATTTTTATTTCCATGTTAAAAAAGAATGGAGAACAGTGAGTAGTGCCCTGATATGGAGAGAATTAATAAAAAAAAACCTTTGTTTCTCCAAAAGGAGAAATACCTATTTTCAGCTCCTAGAGATGAGGAAGGCTCAGCCCTCAGCCTCTGTACCTCAAGGCTTTTTAAACTGATAGAGACCATGCTTTGCTGTGGTGTTCTTAATGCAGACACTGAAGCTGATGCCTTTTCATCCTGGGTTAATCATACTTGCCTAATATAAATACATCATTATGTGCAACTCATAGTCACTATACATTACAGTTTGGAAATTTTCTTTTCATATTATAGACTTTCCAAATCACCTTTGGAATTAACTACTTATTGTTGGCAAGATCTGAGGATCTTATCTCCAGGGATTACAGAAGTAAAGAAGCCTGTTCATGAAACATTGCTTCATTTAAATTGCTTCCAAATATTTTAACTAGCTTATTGACTAAAATAGATGAACCCACACAGCTAATATGAATAGAAGAACTATTTTCCTAATTAAATGATCTAAAGGCCTTTGAAAACTCAAAAACACTGCCAAGCTGGAACATGCTGTCATTTGAAATTTAGTCCTTGGTGTACTTTTTTTCTAGCATTTACCTTTATGTATGAAAGTTTGTGGATGGTTTCAATTTCCTCTGATATTATACATAAAAACAGAAAGAAAGGGTTCTTAGTGTTCTTTATCTTGAAAATAATACACTTTATTTTTCTTTATAGTTGGAAAAACTTCCATATTTGTAAGAGTATTTTTATGAAGATATTATTTCCTATTTCACTGTTAAATTTTCTTAAAATTGTTCACGGCAATTTAAATGGAAAGCATCCATTTTCTACAATTTTTATTGAATCAGATCTTTAGTAATCTATAATGTGATTTACATTAGTTTAAATATGATATGGCTGAAGTATTCTGTTCTCACTTTGTTATATAATAACTATATTGGATTCTATAAAATTTGTTCTGGTGGAACTCAATGCTGATTTAAAGTGTGAAAGGTGCTAAAACACAGAAAAATGTATGGCAGTGACAGAACTGGATGTTTCTCTGTGCTTATGATCTACTTCATTGTGACTTCATTAGTCTAAAGCTTCAAGTATGGCAACTGTAGATCTTCTATATCAGGTAAAAATAGAAATATTTTTCAGTCATGGGGAAGGTTTGTTATTGCTGCTATCTGAAGGAAGTGAAGACTTCTTTTGGCCTTATCCACTATTAAATCATGTAAATGAGTTTTTCCTTGATTGCTTCTCATTGAAACATATTCCTTCATAGGTAACTGTTGTGAGCACTTAAATGTATTACAATACACAATTTCTAATATATTTTTAACTTATGTCCTAAATTTTGATCATGATGTACTCAGAGGCTATTCTTTGCACCCACAAGAATGATTGTAATAATTAATCACTAACAGAGATTCTCATGGATTCTTGAAACTGATATAATGACACAAGAACAACATCACCAATAGCTAATATTCATTTAGATGTCACAAGTAATGAGCAGAACTTGAAAAACTCAAAACTAAACAAAGCACCCAAGGATGTGTAGATCCTTGAAGTAAGATAACGTAGGTAGTGAGTGATCTTGATACTAACACAAGCTCATGACGACAGAATTTACCACCATGCTATTCTTTCTTTCTCTCTTTTTCAAAGTGTATCTGGGGTTATTTCATAGATATCATGAATAATAAATCTACAGTCATTATTTACTGTCATTATCATATCCCATTTATTAATAATTATTAATATTAATATAACAAATATAAGCTTATAGATTGATTATGCAAAGGTGAATAAATAAAACTATGAGAGCATTATGTAAAAAGATAGCTTTGAGCTAATGATGCTGGAAACAAATAAGCTGAAAAAACTCTTAAGTTCTGTTGTCTAATTTATTTAACATAGAAATTGCAATGGATTCACATTTATAATATGTATATTAAATGATCCATAGTTATGCCTTACCATGCTAATTATAATGTATTTGGAGACTTGGACACTGAATTTCTACTTGGGAACCTCAGGAAGCAACACTATCCATCTTTTAGTTTCTGTGTCTCCTATTTAATCACCTATATTATTACAAGAGTACTGGAAAGAAAAGCCTCATCTGATATAGTAATCAATGACAGTTGTGGGTTAATTAATTTCACTTAAAATGATGTGGGACAATTGCAGTCCACTTAAATGTGAGATCCACTGATGAAATGAACAGAATTTTAGCTCCTGGTAGCTCTGACAAATGATCAAATAAAATAATTGACACAGGTGGTTCTGTGCAAAATAAGGTTAGCGTTATTAGATACAGTACAAAGAAAGTCTTTTGAGAATAAATAAAAGATATTTGAACAATAGAAGTCTTTTGAAATATATTTAGTTACACTATAATAGTGTTGAGGGGATGATCCAGGACCATTCTTGTTTTGGGTGATGTACAGATCATATTATGACATTTTCTGCTAAGATATTACTAGCTAACTCACTGTGTATACTAGTTGATAGTCATAGGGTTTATTGACATCACTATTTTCTATTTATCTTAAAAGAGTAATGCTTCTTTAGCATTTTGTGATGTAATGTGTTTTTAATAACCAGTTTTACATTTTGAGAGAAATACTAATATGTGTAAAATTACTAGAGCACAACTATGGAGAATCCCCAAGAGGAACTCAGGAGATGGTTACTGAAGAAACACTGAAGTTCACCACTTAGAAGATGTTAATGAAGATGTGCCTTCTGGCAGAAAGGAAATAGGTCACAATGTCAGGTCCTGTTCTGCTGAGCTGATATCTCTGAAACAAATATAATAGTAGAGTAAATGGGACAGAAAAACAATGTTACAGAGTTTATCCTCCTGGGCCTCACTCAGGACCCTGTTGGCCAAAAAGCATTGTTTGTCATGTTTTTACTCATCTACATTGTGACAATGGGGGGCAACCTGCTCATTGTGGGGACAGTGATTGCCAGCCCCTCCTTGGACTCTCCCATGTACTTCTTTCTTGCCTTTCTGTCACTCACAGATGCTACTTATTCCACTGCCATCTTGCCCAAGTTGCTTAAAGACTTAGTTTGTGATAAAAAGACCATTTCCTTCACAGCTTGTCTAGTGCAGCTTTTTGTGGAGCACTTATTTGGTGGTGCTGAGGTCTTCATTTTGGTGATGATGGCCTATGATCGCTATGCTGCCATCTGTAAGCCACTGCACTATTTAACCATCATGAATCGTCAGGTTTGTATTCTCTTGCTATTGGCATCTTGGGTTGGAGGATTTGCTCATGCTCTGCTTCAAGTGATCTCTGTGTATATACTTCCTTTCTGTGGACCCAATGTCATTGACCACTTTGCCTGTGACATGTACCCATTACTGGGACTTGCATGCACCGATACCTACTTTCTAGGCCTCACTGTAGTTGCCAATAATGGAGCAATGTCTGTAGTGGTCTTTATCCTTCTCCTTGTCTCCTATGGAATCATTTTAAACTCACTTAAGACTCACAGTCAGGAAGGGAGACACAAAGCTCTGTCCACCTGCAGTTCACACATCATGGTGGTTGTCCTCTTCTTTGTTCCTTGCATTTTTATGTATGTTAGACCTGTCTCTAATTTTCCTATTGATAAATTTATTACTGTATTTTATACAATTTTCACTCCTATGTTGAATCCTTTAATATATACCCTAAGAAACCTTGAGATGAAAACTTGTATGGTAAAGCTGTGGAATAAAATGTTCACTACAGGCACAAAATGAATTTCTCCTCACTGAACATACTTCTAACTGGAAATAAATTACATTCAGTAATTAATTTTAGCAGTTCGACTTTCAATGTTCTTTATTTGGACCAACATTTGTCATTGTGAGATCTTTGGTACTTTTGTGAATGCAATACCAAAAAAACCCTGGTAATTACTGCAATTTTAGTTTTCTTTATTGCTACTGAAGTTGATCATGTCTTTATGTTTATTGAGCATCCAACTTTTGCAATTCTAAAATTTGTAATTCTATTATTATTTTATTGTTGGGTATAGCCTTTTATGAAAGTGGGACCCCTGGCAGTGGGACCAGGATGTATCCCTGGTGAATGAGCTCACTTTTTGGTCAGATTACTTGCTCAGCCTCAGTGCAGGGGTAGGGGCTTAATCCTATCTCAACTAAATGTACCAGAGTTTGTTGACTCTCTGTGGGAGACCTTACCCTTTCTGAGGAGTGGGTGGGGTTAGAGATGGAAGGGAGCATGTGGAGAAGAGGGATAGGGGAACCATGGTTGGTTGTTGGGAGCAGCGAGACCCCAGATCCTGAATTTCTTGTAATCCCCTGATCTGAGTGCCTACAGCTGTTCTGAGCACGAGACCTTCGGGAGTTCCTGATGGCAGGAGAGTGGTTTCTGGTGGGTTTGGCTGGGGTGTGGCTATCTCTATATAATCTGCCCCTGAACAAAAAAAAAGGGGGCATTCTTGGTGAATTCAAGGATGACCCGTGTCGCTGTCTCTCTGTCTGCATCTGTCTTTGTATTTTAACCTCCAGCCCCTTGCCCGAAGCTTGGTAACTGGGTGCCAATGCACAGAGCACAGACATGGGGGCGCAGTGTGTGGTAGTTGGTATGTAAAATGAATGAAGAATTAAAAAAAGAAAAATAATGGATTTAAACTAATGGTGCTAGAGACAAAGAAGCTGGGATTTGAAATTTGGAGTGAAAAAGTTATGGAGTGCTTAGAGCTCAGTGGAATGTTCTATGAGATCTTAGAAAATAAAAATGTGGAGACTAATACTGATGATGGAGGCCTAGCTTGTGAAGTTTCAGAGGGAAGAAAAGACTCTATAAGTATATTACATAATATTTTTAATTAAGAACCCCTGATTCTGGTCAGTTGTAGCTGAAAAATTGACTTTGACTAACAATACACCAGAACCACTAAAGTGAAGCTTTTGCCTTGTTGGGACAATCTATACTGGTTTTCTGCAGCTGAAGAATCAGCTGTGATTCAGAAGAGACCAGCATAACTGAAGAAAAATTTGGGAAATACTTCCTCCTGATCAACACACAGAAAGACAGACAGAGCCAAGACTACTCTTTGTGCTGGCAACTCTGTTTGATAATGCATGACAGTTTCCCAGGTGCTGCTGGTTTTGAAGGCATGAGAGGGTGATGGAGATGCTAAGATTTAGAGCTAATGATAGACTAGAAAAGGACAGTGCTGAGAGGCCAGCCTCACTTGCAGCAGAAGCCATAAGGCAGTATATACGATTAAATGGTAAAATTGTCTTAATATATTTTTGTTGTCTTGCATAGCATTTTTGTGCTACTGTATGATCCACATTTAAAGTTATTTAAAATTGAAATATTTGCTTTCTTACTATAGTGATAATAAAAATATTTCTAATACATTTATATAAAATAATCTTTTCCCTTAGCTGGTTATAATCCATATTCACTATTTTTTATGAAGATGTATCAATGTATTTTTCTTATCTATGCTAATTTTATTGTTTATTTATTATTATGTGTCAATGAAGTAGATTTTTAGATGCAGTGAAGGCTTCTCATTTAATGCTTTAAAGAATGACATACTCCAGCATTGCAGTATCAGAGTCTTTGTATAATACTTTATAGACCAAGAATAATAAATTAAACAGAAATAATTTGGAAAGTAATTGACTTCTTCACCATACCCTTAACATTATTCTAAGTGATTTTCATTGTTTCATTGATTCTTTGCAATTTGTCCTTTTTATTTTACTATAGGATTATAATATTAATGAATTTTATATGTAAACTGTGTTTAGGCTTGGCTTGCTATTATAGGCTAATATCCTAATGCACATAATTAGTTTATTTATTTAGAGCTGTAAACTTCTGTAGCAGCAGGCTGCTTGCTTGTCCTGGCCACCCAGAACCAAAATAATCACACAGAAACTGTGTTCCTTAAATCACTGGTTGGCCCATTAGCTCAAGTTCCTTATTGGCTATTTCTTACATATTAATTTAACTCATTTCAATTAATCTGTATATCACTACAAGGTTGTGATCTACCAGCAAAGTTTCAGCACATCTATCTTTGGCAGTGGCTCCATGGCTTCTCTTAACTCTGCCTTCGTCTTACCAACATTCAGTTTAGTTTTCCCCACCTAACTCTGTTCTACCCTATCAGGCCAAGCTAGTTTTTTCCCCAAAGAAATCACTGTACTTATAGAAAAAGGAACAAAAAGCATTTTCCCTTACTGACCAGGAAACAATCACAGAAACATCTGTATGCTATGGTGACTTGTCTGCTCTCAAAACCAATGTCATATTTCTTCTGACAGAAAAACCTCTAAAAATAAGTAATAAATCAAAGATTGTCTTGTACTGAGTAGTATTTGTTTATGAAAACAAGTACCAGCTGGGTCCAAGGTCCAGGAAAAATCACAAAGAGGAAAAATCACAAAGAAACTGAGGTGGTAAAAATACCACCTCAGGGGACATTGTTCCCCTGCTATGCTTGTATTTGCAGACCTGCTTCCTTGTTGAAATCGCATTCTAAAAATGAATGGAGCCTCCATAGTAAGAATAGTTTGCCGTGGAGGCAGGACAGAGCAAATAAAATATTCCTCACTTTCAATTACATTCCTCTGTTTTAGCTAGGATCTAGAATGTTCTGGAAGTGGGAGTCTTTGAGAAATTTCTGCCCTTTGATTTGTGAATTTTGGTTTATTGTGGTTATATAGAGGATATTAAAATATTTCAATGTTTTCTAAATTTTTAAAATATTTGCTTTGTCACCTCATATATGCTAAATTTTAGGAAATGTTTCAAAGCACTGCCCCTAGTATAAAACACAAGTAATTAACCAGGGAACTCAATTTTTTGTCTTTTGACAATGCTTTTAGCATTTAGATGAAAATTTTCAACTGATTTCCATATGGAGTTTCCTTTTCAATTTTGAAAGTTCCTTTGGTAAATAAATTGTCTTATTTTTCTTTAGAAGAAAAAAATTGTTAAATTTACTTTAATATGAAATCCATGCATACATATATCTATACAGAGATTTTTATGAAAATATAGACACACAGTTACAGGGAGAGAGAGAGAGATGCAACACTATAATGTTCAAAACTATAGTGATACCATATACTATATCAAAACATATTCATTCTTAATAGAACCTGCCTATTTTTTATACAGGCAAATAAGTACTAGAATGTTAATTAACTATAAAATAACAAAAATATAGATGAGCATGTACTTTTTAAAATAAATTTATTTTTATTTGAGAAATAATGAATTATTTGCCATTATAGGGTATAACCTTATGTTTGACATTACTCAAAACATGGATAAAATGGGTGATGTTATTCTAAAAGAAAATGACTGAATGAGCAATTATTCCAATGATTAAGTTTTTTAATTTTCTTATATATTTTGTTGATTTCAGTGCTCAGCTTGATTATTTCCTGCCATCTAGTCCTCCTAGGTGAGTTTGCTTCTTTTGTTCTAGAGTTTTCTGGTGTTCTGTTAATTCACTAGTATGGGTTTTTTTTCAGCTTCTTTATTTAGGCATTTAGTGCTATGAACTTTCCTCTTAACACTGCTTTCATTGTGTCCCATAAATTTGGATATGTTGTGTGGTCATTTTTGTTGAATTATAGGAAGTCTTTAATTTCTTCCTTTATTTCTTCCTAGACCCATTGGTGATTCAGGTGAGCATTGTTTAATTTCCATGTGTTTGGGGCTTTCTGAATTTAGTGCTGTTGTTGAATTCTAATTATAAGCCATGGTGATCTGATAAGATACATGGGAATAGTCTAATAATTTTTTGTTTCTGTTGAGGATTGCTTTGTTACTTAGTATGTGATCAGTTTTTGAGAAGGTTCCATGAGGTGCTGAGAAGAAGGTATATTCTTTTATGTTTGAATGGAATGTTCTATAGAAGTCTGTTAAGTCATTTGAGTCATAACATCTGTTAGTTACCTTATTTCTCTGTTAAGTTTCTGCCTGGCAGACCTGTCCAATGGTGTGAGTGGGGTGTTGAAGCCTCCCACTATTAGTGTGAGCTTTAATGTGTGATTTAACCTTTAGTAATGTTTCTTTTACATGTGAGGATGCCCTTGTATTTGGGGCATAGATATTCAGTATTGAGATTTCCTTTTGATGGATTTTTCCTGTGACAAATATGAAATGTCTTTGTTTATCTCTTTTGATTCATTTTAGTTTGAAGTATATTTTGTCAGATATTAGGATAGCTACACCATCTTATTCTTAGGTCCATTTGATTGGAAATTTTTTTCCATTCCTTTACTCTGAGGTGATGTCTCTCTTTGAGGTTGAAGTATCTTTCTTATATGCAGCAGAAGGATGGATTCTGTTTTCATATCTAATCTGTTAACCTGTGTCTTTTTATAGGGGAGTTGAGTCCATTTATATTCAGGAATACTACTGACCAGTGATTGCCAGTTCCTTCTATTTTAATTTTCATTGTTGGTGATGTTATTGTGTGTGTCTTTTCTCTATATAGGATTTGCTGCTGTGATATCTATTTTCTGTGTTTTTGTGGATGTAGATAACTTCTTTGGGTTGGAGTTTGCCTTGTTGTACTGGGTTTGTGGCTAGGTATTGGTTAAATGTGGTTCTGTCATGAAATTTGTTTTGTCCTTCTATGGTGACTGAAAGTTTTACTGGGTATTATAGTCTGGGCTGGCATCCATGGTCCTTTAATATCTGCATAATGCTTGACCAAGGTCCTTCTGGCTTTCATTGTTTCGACTGAGAAGTCAGGTGTAATTCTGATAGGTCTGCCTGTATATGTTACTTTGCCTTTTCCTTTGCAGCTCTTAATAATCTGTCTTTATTCTGTAGGTTTACTGTTTTGATTATTATGTGGTGAGGTGACTTTTTTTTTTTTTTTTGGTCATGTCTATTTGATGTTCTATATGCTTCTTGTATCTTCATATGCATTTTATATGCATATCTTTCTTTCTGTTGGGAAAGTTTTCTTTTATTATTTTTTAAATATATTTTCTGAGCTTTTGAGTTGGGCTCTCCTTCTATCACTATTATTCTTAGGTTTGGCTTTTTCATGGTGTCCCATATTTCCTGGATATTTTGTGTTAAACTTTTGCTAGATTTAACATTTTTTTGGTTGATGAGTCTATTTCCTCTATCATATCTTCAGTGCTTGAGATTTTCTCTCCCATCTCTTGTATTCTGCTGTTTATGCTTGCATTTGTGGTTCCTGATCATTTTCCCACATTTTCATTTCCAGAATTCCTCATTTTGGATTTTCTTCAACAATTTGAACTCAGTTTTCACACATTAAATTGACTTCCTTATTTCATTCATGTACTTGCTTTCTTCGAATTGTTTAATTATAGTTATAACCCGTTTCAAGAATACTTTGCCTGGGGAACTTCCAGATCATTTCATTAGAGGCCATTACTGTTTCATCTGTAGTTTTTAGAGGTGTTCTTAGGACTCCTATACTATACTATCCCATGTGAGCTGACAACAGTGGCTACATCCTATCTGTGTGATGCTCCCATCCCCCCATCTGGGCATCAGAGCTGGAGCCTCTGCTGCAGTGTTCCCCTCCCCTGTCGGCTCTTCCAAAGCCTGCTCACACACTGCTGAGACTGCTCATTGTGCCACTGCTACTCAGAATCATTGGCATTTTCCAATGGCCATCAACAGCACAGTAATGAGACAGCTGCCAGGAGCACAGTAGTGAGATGGGCACCAGTGGCACAGCAGCGAGAGGGCCACTGATAGCACAGCAGGGAGGTGCATACCAGCCACACAGGAGCCACATGGCAGTGGCACAGAGAGACAGCCATTGACAACACAGCATCAGGAGTTCCTGCTCTTCCCTAATAAGCTCCTCAATGGGTGTGTTGAGTTCTGTGGTTTACTTCTCAAGACTGCAGAGAATCAACAGACATATGTGTGAGTTGGGAGGTTTTTACTTTTAGTGCAATTTGGTACATCTGGAGTTAATTGGTTGAATTACTCATTCTTTCTCAAAACATTCTAAAGATATGTTTCTTCCTTTATGGAACATTTAAAAATGTTGCGTATAGACTGATTCATAGCAAGGTTGGAATACCAATTTTATCTGTTTGTTATTTGGGACTACAGTCTCAATCCCAGTTATTCTATTTGCCAGTTACATATTTGGTGCCTTCAGCAGCTTGTTATGGGAGCTTGGAACAAGTTTATTCTGCTAGTGTTGCCTTGTCCTGAGTCTCAGGGTTCTTCAGGGTGTGTAAAGAATCTCATCCAGGCATTTGGCAAGACTCTGGGTCTACTGATAACCTGAGGTAGTTAGAGATTCCATGGTTCAAAGTGTGTTAGAATCTGAAGGGCTCAAAGAAAAGAAGAGGGGCCAGAAGAAGTGGTAGTTCCTGAAAAACAACTGTGGATTTTAGGTGACTTGAATGGAAGGAGGGAAGAAAGGGAGAGAAAGACATTAAAAGCTACATAAGTGAATGATCAAGTCAACTATAAAGGCAGTTTCATTCTAAGAACACCTAACTATTTGATAGAATTCTTTAAAGATGTATTCAAAGTCATGAAAGACCACAACTGTCTGCCTAGTGTTATATGCAGCAAAACAACCCATGATAAAAAAGATTAAGGACTTTGTTACCATTTACAGAGATTATAAAGGGAATAGGTTAGTTTTAAAGAAGAATAAACTTACCTATGTCATCACAGGAAACAAATAAAAACTGCCAGCCTATAAGAAATGAAAGATAGCTGAGGAAATAGCTCACTGTATTTTTCTTGTAAGAGCAAATACAGACCCGGAGTTTTTTTATGACATCATCTGATGTAGTGATTTCTTTAAATTCACTCCCATAGTCTGAGATCCAAAGTTTCCCGAATAAGTAAAAAAGATAGAGAATGTTTAAAATAATGAACAGTTTTCTAGTTTTAAATGATAATTAGACCCTCAGAAATATGATTACATCAGATGGTTATTCTACAATAAATATACACATCTGTGCATATTTTCACACTTATTAATAAGAAAGGAGCAATTAGACATATATATTGTACTGAAGGATGATGACTTTATCCATTTGCAAGTTAAATTGAAAATGGACAGCTTTTAGACCATAAGGCTTCTGTGACCCAGAAAAGCAGATCTGTAAATAAGCACATGATATTATTTGCTCACTGGCTCTGATAAGAAGTGGCTACAGGGATAACCCTGTAAGAATAGAAATTGTTCCTTTTTGAAGAGTCACATTTTTTTCTTATAGAAAGGGTTATTCAGTTAATAAGGGCTTGGGATTAAAGAATTTAATGAATGGAATAAAATCACTGTGGATTCTTCTCACAGAGATTCAGGATTCAATCAACTCCACTCCTTCCCAATTACAGAACTGTGATTTGCTGTTTTTTCAAGAATTATAATATCAACTATGAAAGTTACTGCAGTTCTAAGTTCTTTTTTTCAGAGCCTCTGTTGTTCTTGAGTAGAATCTCACTATCAGAGCAATACTGTGCTCTGCAAGGTACAGCTGAGTAAGGAGCCTGGTTTAGTCTCATTCTTGGGGTTGACTCACACTTACTTGCCTTGTCTAAGTATATGGTAATGTGTAACAATTACTAATCATCTCATTTTGAAATATTTCTTTTACATTGTGGGTTTTCATGTCCCTTGGCATTTAACTACATTCTTTCTTTGCAATATCCAAACCTTTATACTCTGGGGATTAATAAGGGAAAGAAACCTATCCAGGAGAGATTTCTCCATTTGAATTTGCTCCAAGTATTTTACCAAATTAATTTGTCGTGATCTTAAAGTCTTTTATGTTGGAAATAGAGATGATGCAACACATTGTCTGCCCATGAAAAATTGTCTACATGCATAAATAAATGTACCAGGAGATTTCTGAAAAGTCAATTATGCTCAAGCTGGAGAAGGTGTACTGGTGTTTAGTTCTTGAGATGTCAGATTTTCTATAAATGTCTATCATTGCTTAAAGATGTTCGTAGAAAGTGCCAATTTTATTGGGTGATAAGTTTAAGACATAAATTAAAGTTTTTAAGTAGAATAGAATTTGGAAGAATTATGACTGAATAAAAGACTGAAGAGTTCTCTCTTAATTTGTAAGAAAACTGCTTTGCTATGTTTGCTATGTAACCTCACAGCTTTCCACTGTTAGATAAGATTTTTAATAGTTAAGCTCATGGGAGTTTTTGTGTTCATAAAAGTAAAGTCAATTCACCAAAATAAATTAAAAGAAGAAAAATTTAAGTAACTATCATTACTTCAATTTTTTCTTTCTGGTTATTTTTGTTCATTTGTAACATCAAAATAGGGTTGGACAATTAGTTTTAGCTTATTTGGTCAATTTTATACTTACTTTTCCTAATACAATAACTTTGCTTTTTCTTTGATATTTTCAAGCAATTAAAATATTCACTTACCCTTATACAAGTATTGTTATTATATTTAGGTATCTTCATATCTGTAATCACATGTTCACTCATGTATTTATACTCAACAGTCCATGCTTACTTAAATAGGTCATGGATTTTTACATCAGGGGCAAATGCAATATCTGCTTTCTTGAAATCATGAACTGGGGGTTCAAGACAGTTGTTATCTTTATGTTTTGAAGCATATGGATTTTTCTGAAGTTCACATTGTCTTATGAGAGGCATACAGATAGGTAAATAAGATAACAAATACAGAAGTTAATTGGGACAAACATAGGATATTTATTTTTAGTTTCATAACCTCATTAGTGTTTATTTTTTTTTTTTTTTTTTTTTTTTTTTTTGGTTTTTCGAGACAGGGTCTCTCTGCAGTTTTTTTAGAGCCTGTCCTGGAACTAGCTCTTGTAGACCAGGCTGGCCTCGAACTCACAGAGATCCACCTGCCTCTGCCTCCCGAGTGCTGGGATTAAAGGCGTGCGCCACCACCACCCGGCTAGTGTTTATTTTCTATATTAGTATATGAAAGGTTTTATATGTTATATAAAAATAGTAACTAAATTTTTATAGGTATTATAGAATATATTTTATGAATATTTAACAGAGGTACAAAATTTTTGATATCTAAGATTATATATATTTCTGTTTGAGGATAAAGGAAAATATAATTTTTCTTGAGGATTAAATTATATATTGCATGTGAATCTTAAAATGATGGCACGCAATGTGTTGGTTTATAAACTCATCAAAAATCATGGTCATATTGCCCCTTATAAACTATCATGTTGGTTCATATACTGTCATGTTGAAGTTCTATCATGTTCTTAAACACAGTATTAAATTATTCTTAGAAAAGTTTTAATGTTCAATATTAAGAATGCAATTATATTATTCTATCAGTTTGTAATACTAACATCTTAAATTTTCATGCTAAAGTTTAAATATTCTGTTTTGATTGTAGTTTTGATATTATTAAACAAGACTTTGGAGATTTGACCCATTGAAATTCAGTATTAGTAATCAATGAATGTAAAGGAGCAAAACCTGACAAGAAGTATAATATGCAAGGGTGAGTACTGGACACAGTACTTCTCTCTTATGTCACTTAGCAGCGGAGATGTTTTCTGCTTGTAGCTTCTACAACTCCAGATCATAATGAGAATTTTACAGAAGGAATATCAGATCTGGCTTCCCAAGAAAACTTCAAATGCCCCTTCACCATAAAAAATCATTCAAACAGCATCATCTTGTTTTCTTGTTTCTAGACAAAAATCTATCATCTCAAAGGTAAATAAATAATCTTTATACCTATCAGTAGTAAAGTGCATATTTCCTAAGATATACAAGTTAATATAAAAGTATAATGTTATACTTCAGATGAAGGCAAGAGTTCTGTTTAAATTAACTGTGATAATTAATTATTCTTTGTCACAGTGAAATACTAAAAAAAAATTCTAATAGCTATGACCTTCATGTTTACCAGGCTGCTTTTTACTGCTTATGTATAGCGACAGCAATAACAAAGTAACCAGAGAAAGGAGTTGCTAAGTGTGCCCTCTAGAAGAAATGAGGAAGTAGGGTATTGACAAGATTCTTATGTGGTAAAAGTTCATCTTCACAGCAAGGAAAAGAACCTTGGATCAATAAATAAATCCATATGGTTTCACAACCCACATTATATAACCCCTGTCCAAGGACTGACTTTTTCCCTTTAAGACAATGCTTTCATGAATGTGAACACTACATTTCTAACTGAGCACTTTCTACCCAAAAAAATGATACTTAAAACCAATAATGAGTGTTTTCTACCCAAGTCCTCAGTTTATGTTTCCTCCTGTTTTACTACCTATGTTATTTAAGAGAAAGAAAAATGCAAATTTCAGATGAAGTATATGATGATACCATGGAATAGAAGATTTCTGAGTTATTTGAATTTAATAAAATTGAGGATCTTTGTTGTTTCCTGGGGATTATAGGAATTAGTTGAAGTAATTGCTATAGACAGAAATGTTTTAAATACATTTAAATACAGGTCATTTGCCTAATGTCACAGTTTCATGGCATTGAGGTCTATGTTCCTAGAAACCTAGAACCTATTTTGAATATGTTATCAGATAAAGCAATTTACATCATTGCTTCTATATTAATTTAGCTAGTGAAGATTTGTGATAACATAGAAGCCATTTTTTTTAAAGTGGGAATTATTTTTCTGTCATTATTGAAAACTGTGATGAATTTGTGCAATTATATATTTTAAATAATTCTAAGTGTATGGATACATACATACAATATAGAGTCAATGAAATCATGATAAGCAGAGTACTACTAGATAAACTCATCATAAGGAAATAAAACATTCAAAAGAAAGCTTTATTTAGATTCTTGGAGAAACCAAAGACTTGTTAACTAAATTCATACTGCAACTTACCAAAGTCGAAAACAATGATAAAGGTGTTATTCATGTCATAGTGAAGTCACATATTTAAATTTCCAGTAGGTCCTATTCTTAGGAGCTGCCATCTCTGATACAAGCATGCTGAAGGGGCTGATGGGAGAGAGCAACAATATCACAGAATTTGTTCTCCTAGGTCTCACTCAGGATCCTGTTGGGAGAAAAGCATTATTTGTCATGTTTTTATTCATCTACATTGTGACAATGGTGGGCAACCTGCTCATTGTGGTGACAGTCATTACCAGCCCCTCCTTGGGCTCCCCAATGTACTTCTTCCTTGCCTCTCTGTCATTCTTAGATGGTCTTTTCTCTACTGCCATTTCACCCAAGTTAATTAATGACTTACTTTGTGATCAAAAGACTATCTCATTCACAGCTTGCATGAGCCAGCTCTTTATAGAACATTTATTTGGTGGTGTCGATATTGTCATCCTGGTGGCAATGGCCTATGATCGCTATGTGGCCATCTGTAAGCCACTGCATTATCTGACCATCATGAATCGAAGGGTTTGCATCACTTTGTTGATATTTGCCTGGACTGGAGGTTTTACACACTCTCTGATTCAAATTGTCTTTGTATACAACCTTCCTTTCTGTGGGCCCAATGTTATTGATCATTTTATTTGTGACATGTCCCCATTACTGGTACTTGCATGCACAGACACTTACTTCATTGGCCTCACTGTCATTGCTAATGGTGGAGCCATGTGTATTGTGATTTTCATCCTTCTCCTCAGTTCCTATGGAATCATCCTAAGATCTCTTAAGACTCACAGTAATGAGGCGAGGCACAAAGCCCTATCCACTTGCAGCTCCCATATCTTGGTGGTTATTCTCTTTTTTGTTCCATGTATTTTTATGTATGCCAGACCAGTTTATAACTTTCCTATTGACAAATACATTACTGTTTTTTATACGATTATCACTCCCATGTTGAACCCTTTAATATACACCTTGAGAAATTCAGAGATGAAAAGTTCTATGATAAAGCTCTGGTGTAAACTGCTATCTACAGATTAAACTGGAACATCTACTTGGTGGAATTACTTTTGTTATTTGAACAAATTTAGTTATAAATAATTATAACAAAGGATGATACCATCTACTGATTGTATTTATCTAGGATACTTTTCTTCATGTAAAACCTTTGAAAAATAAAGTTTTCCTTTGAGATTGAAACCAGTATGACATCATTTTAGTATTATAAAAAAGGTCCTATGAATTTATCCTATGTAAAAACAAAACTATATTACCTAAGAATATAATTATTCTCTTTTGAAATTTAAATCAGAGTAATTACACAGCATTTTATTTTTATATATTGAAAAATTATACAACAATATTTTGTATTTGTGATCACTCATATTATTTTCTCCAGACCTTTTTATAGTTATGACTAATAGACAAATTTCTGAGACTAAAAGAAAGGACGGGCTTAGCAATCATTCATTAATTTGTCTGAATGGCACATTTGTATAGCTATAACATGCACGTTGCTCTGCGATGTCTCCCTTTCCTCATCTCAGTGTCTCTACCCTTCTAGGTCAGGTTTTTGGACTGAAGATCATATTTGGCCTATTTATGACACTTTTAATGAAGTTTGTTATATGATATGCAGCTGGTTATGAAATTAGATACTAGTTCTTGAAGGCTACGTTAAAAGTTAAGTTATAAGTAATTTTTACAATCTTCTTGACTATTTAACAAGTTCTATCCTAGGCTTTTTTGCTTTTGAGTTTTCAAGACAGGGTTTCTCTGTAGCTTTGGAGCCAGTCTTGGAACTAGCTCTTGTAGACCAGACTGACCTTGAACTCACAGAGATCCGCCTGCCTCTGCCTCCCCCCACCCCCAGTGCTAGGATTAAAGTGTGAGATACCACTACCTGACTATCCTAGTTTCTTTAAAGAATTGTTTTTCAAATTGCTTTAATTGCTTTCTAATTTCTAGCGAAGAAATAACTGACAAAGTATTATAGAAGCAATGTGTTCTCAAATATACATTGAAGTTCAATATTTTACTTTTTATCTATTTTATTTTTCAAAAACAATCTTTTTTCAGCCCCAGTTACCCCACCCTCCCCTCATATCGCTCACCCCACCTCCCCCCACCCCATACCCCATTCAGTCCTCAGAGAAGGTGAGGTCTACAATGGGGAGTTAACAAAGTCTGTCATATCACTTGAAGTAGGATCAAGTCCCTGCCCCCAGTATCTAGCCTGAGCCAGGTTCCCCTCCCCCATAGGGAATGGGCTCAAGAGAGCCAGTTCATGAAATAGGGATTAATACTGGTTCCATAGCCAATGGTCCCACAAAGTGCCCAAACCACACAATAGTCACCCACATTCAGAGGGTTAGTTTAGTCTTATAAGGTTCCCCAGATGTCATTCCAGAGTCATTGAGCTCCAATTAGCTAGAGTCAGCTGTTTTAATATTTTCCTTATAAACTTAAAAATAGTTTATTTTCATGTATTCAATTTTTTCCATATAAGCAAACATTCCTGAATTTTTCTCAGTACACAATTATTATAAAACAATGGAGCAGTGGAAGCCGGGCGGTGGTGGCGCACGCCTTTAATCCCAGCACTTGGGAGGCAGAGGCAGGCGGATCTCTGTGAGTTCGAGGCCAGCCTGGTCTACAAGAGCTAGTTCCAGGACAGGCTCTAAAAAAGCTGCAGAGAAACCCTGTCTCGAAAAACCAAAAAAAAAAAAAAAAAAAACAATGGAGCAGTGGAGATTGCTTTCAACTTCCCACATTCCTACTCTTTGAACTTGATATTCTCTCTGTCTTTCTCACTCAAAAAGAAAGAAAAATATAAACAAAGGAAACAAGAAAATCTACTAAGACAAAAATATCAATCCAAACAATTAAAACATTAAAATATGGAGCCCTTTGATATTGGTCAACTACTTTTGGGAGTGAGGTCTGATGTTTAATGTGGTTATATATTCAACAATACTCTTTTAGAAATAACATATTTCCCTTTTCAGGCAGGAAGTATCAGTTACAAATATCTCCGTGTTTAGGGATGGAATTTTGTGTTCACTTCCTATTTATGTGTTGGAATTTTTTCTAATTTGAGTTTGTGAAGGTCTTGGATGTTCTGACCCAAGCTCTTGTGTTCATATATGTCTCCAGCCTGTTGTGTCTAGAAGATATACTTTTCTTGGAATATTTCATCACATCTGGCTCTTACAATCTTCATCACTCCTTTTCCAAGTAGATCTCTGAGCCTTGAGGATAGGGGTTTGATGAAGACATACCATTTAGAGTTGAGTACTCCAAATGTCTTACTCTCTCATGTAGCGATGAGGCGAGCAGGCATGCTTTTCGTCCCAGCTAGCTTTACACCCCAAATAAGTACACAGAGATCTGTATTAATTAAATTACTGCCTGGCCCATTATTTCTAGCCTCTTCTTGGCTAACTGTCACATCTTGATTAACCCATTTTTAATAATCTGTACAGTACCACAAAGTGGTGGTTTACCAGGAAGATTCTAACTTATGTCCATCGTAGGCCAGAGCTTCATAGCATATTCATGACTCTGCTTTCTTTCTCCCACGATTCTGTTCTGTCTTCCCTGCCTATTTGTGTTCTGACCTATCATCAGGCCAAGCAGTTTTCTTTATTAATTAACCAATGAAAGCAACAGATAGATAGAAGACCCTCCTACATCACTCTCACACAGGTCAGTTGTAGGTATGAGTGTTCTATTTCTCATCTACTACAAGAAGAAGTTTCTCTGATGAGAACTGAGCAATAAATTGATCTATAATTATAGTAATATGTAATTCGAATCTTATTATTTCTATGTCCCTTTAACAGAAGTGGTATGTCCATTGCAATTCCTAGCATTTTTGTACATTTACCATAAAAGGGTGGTGGATTTTGTCAAAGATCTTTCTGAATCTAATGTGATGATCATGTGGGGTTTTTTGGCAGTCCTTTTATTGGTACATTAAGTTTATTGATTTACCTGTGTTGAACCCATCATGCATCATTATCCATAATGATAAATTTGACTTAATCCCAAAGTTTTGGGGATTATAATATAATTAGAAAGTATTTCACTTCACTTTCCTCCCTCAAACTTGTCTCATACACACTTCCTTGCTCTCTTTAAAATTCATGGACTCTTTATGTGATTAATTGTTATTGCATGCATATATGTATAAATATATATGAATATAAACATATACTGTATGTGTAAACTTTGTCTGTATTAGGTTACTTATATTTGTATGTTCAGGGATGACTATTGTCTTTGGTAACCAGTTGGTATGCTTCTCCCAGACGAGACTATTTCTCTCACTCTCAGCACTTTTTATTTGACTGCAGTTCTTAGTATAGGGTTGAAGTGTACTTGGCTTTTATCTATCAAGTTTTGTATGTCTATGGCCTAATTTTGTAGGTCATGTTTGAGCAGTCATGTTGGTGAGATTTTGACATTACTAGTAGACACAATCTCACTGTAAACTCTCTGATCTTCTGATTCTTAGAATCTTTCCACAATCTTTTTTTTACAGTGTTCTTGAGCCTTAAGTTCAGGAATGTTTTGAAGATGTATCCTTTGACACTTGTCTCTACAACTCTGTATTTTGAATGAGTGTAGTTTTCTGTAATTGTCTCTATCTACTGAGCTGTGAAAAGTATACTTATCTGTGGGTTTAAGGACAAATATTTATGTTTTTTTTTTCCAGAATAAAAAAGCAAGGTTTATACGGAGTTCTATTCAGGCAGTCTGCGGTCTCCTCCCCTGCTGGTCACAGAGCAGTACAGAGGAGAGCCCCCTCATCATTTGGGGTTGACATTATATAGGCAAAAACCACAAACCAGGATCATTTTGTGTCAAAGGAGTTAGTCTTAAGTAACAGCAGGTGTGTCTTAACTCTAAAAAGCCCCCTCCCCAAAGTGGTTATGTCTAGCAACTACCAGTTATGTCTAGCAGGGATTCCCTCCCCAAAGCCTTACCCGAATTTCTGCTCCCTGATGGACCACAAAGCTAGGAGTTAACAGGTGACCTGGTGCCCGAATGCCTGGAGCACTTTGTGGTGAGCTCAGCACCCTAGCTAGACATCCTGATTTTAATCAAACATAGACGCCTTGCATTTAAACACAGTGTCCTAATTAGCTATTAAGCAAGCAAAAAGTTCCTTAAATTTTTCATATCCTTACAATAACTCAATATCCATTGTCTAGAATCCACTCACAATCTTCCGTTCTGCTCCAAAGAGATTAGGTCCCTTCTCGGGCTTCACCCTCTGCAGCACTGAATTGGGCTGTCTCCACCCCATAGCTGCTGCTGTTCCTGCTGGTCATACCATGGTACTGGCATCTTCAAAAAGGATGGGGTTCCTTGATACAATGAGGCTGCCTCCAATAGCCACTCTGGGACTCTCTTCATGGAGCCAACCAAGCTTCCACTTCTCTCCATGATCCCTTCTATCCTGAGGCTTCCACTAATACCGTGGCTGCATCATCTCCATTGGCCTATCGGGGCCTCTCACAGTGCCAAACCTCAGAGGCTCTCCATGACCCCTTCATGCCTTTAAACCACCTGAGAGACTCTTATACATTACCAGGTTAGGCTGCTAGTAAGATATAAAAAGATCTTCCCACTGTCTTAGTGACAGTGTCCTTTGCTTTACAGAAGCTGCTCAGCTTCAGGAGGTCCCATTTATTCAATGTTGCCCTTAATGTCTGTGCAGCTGGGGTTATAGTAGGAAACCGTCTCCTGTGCCCATTTGTTGTAGAGTACTTCCCACTTTCTCCTCTATCAAGCTCAGTGTGTTCAGATTAATATTGAGGTCTTTAATCCATTTGGATTTGAGTTTTGTGCATGGTGATAGATATGGATCTACTTTCATTCTTCTACAGGTTGACATCCAGTTATGCCAGCACCATTTGTTGAAGATGCCCTCTTTCTTCCATTGTGTACTTTTGGCTTCTTTATCAAAAATCAGGTGTTCATAGGTTTGTGGGTTAAGATCTGGGTCTTCTATTCGATTCCATTGGTCGACTCCTCTGTTTTTATGCCAATACCAAGCTGTTTTCAATACTGTAGCTCTGTAATAAAGTTTGAAGTCAGGGATGGTAATGCCTCCAGAAGTTTGTTAGATTCATCTGTATTCTGAAATAGTTAATTTTTAGTGGTGTCTATGAGGCTTTTGTGACAAAGAAGATCCATTTACAACTAATGTGCCCAGTGGACTGAATGTCAACAATTACGGGAGACAACATTGAAAGCTCTAGACACTGTTGTAATTGATTGATTTCCTGTGGACAGGAAAAGTTATTCCACTAACAATGGATTAGAATAAGGAATCAAATGAATGGACTAAATTCACTATAGCTCCACAGAGATAATGACATAAATTAAATGTCTCAACTCTGTTCAAATGTGCAGAACTATGCTTAGTTGGTTTTTCAACAATTTTGATGTTAACTGCAACAGATTCTGAAGTTTTAAATCTCAAAGATTCTTGGATAGGTTCTTTCACTGTTAGAATAGGACAGTGTTCTACTGGGGTAGGGATGACTCCATCTTTACACTGGTCCACATGATCTGCCTTATCTAAGTATTTTGTAACAATAACTGTTAATAGTAATAAAGTCCATGTCACTTGAAAGTTAACTACATTTGTTGTGCTAATCAAGTATTTTCTCTCTAGAGATTATTCAAGAAAAGATAACAGGAACTAGTATCTCTAGACTTTTCTGGCACTCTGGCCAGGACCAAACTGCCTTTAAATGAAAGGACATTTATGGCTTCTGGCCAAGGATGAGATTGTTGAGTACCAGAGGAAGAATGACCAAATATTAAAGTTCTAGCTAAAAACTGCCTGATTGCTTTCTTTCTCCTGTTTCCATCATTATGGTGCTGCAAGCTTCAGATCTCAAGAATGTATCCATCCTTATTCTTCCTCTTTTTCTTCCTTTTCTTCTTCCTTTTATTCATCTCCCCATGCTCCTTCTTCTATTTTGAGAAAATGTTTCCTTTGGTAGCCCTGTCTCTTTTAGAACTTGTTTTATAGACCGCACTGGCCTTGAACTCAGAGATCTGCCTGCCTTTGCCTCCAGAGTTCTGGGATTAAAAGTCTGCACCACCACTGTCCAGAAGTTTATCTGAACTTGGTTTAATTTGTTAGGTGGTATATACAAAATTTATCCATTTCTTTTAGATTTTCCAATTTGTTGGCATATTATTAAAGTATAAACCTTTGATTCTTTCTTTATCATTGGTTTCTGTTTTTATGTCCCTCTTTTAATCTCTATTTCTGTTAATTTAATCTCTTCCTTTGGCTTTTTGGACAATTTAGTTAAAGGATTGTCAATATTATTTAGTTTCACAAAGAATCAATTCTTTGTTTCATTTATTGTTTGTATTTCTATATTTTTCTTAAATTGATTTTAATCCTGAGTTTATTTCTTGCTCTCTACTATTTGGGGCAATACTTCTTTTTTTTGTTCTAGAGCTTCAGGTATACTGTTAAGTTACTAATATGAAATCATTCCAGTACATGTAAGCATGTAGTGCTATGAACTTGCCTCTCAGAACAACCTTTATTTGCCCCATAATTTTGGGTACTTTGCATTTAAACTTTCATTCTCTTGGGCAAAGTTTTAAAACATCTAAATTTCTGCTTCTTATACAATTATTTATATTTCGTGAGAATATAGTATTGTCAAAACTTTTATTATATATTTTATAGTCTTAATTTTTTATTAATATTGTAGACAAAGTAAAAGCTATGTATGTCATTGTGATATTTCAGGCATACATATATATTATTTTATTTGCTCATATACCTATCATTTCTCTTCTTCTGCCCTTTCAGATTGTTGCCTTCATCCCTCCAATAAGAGCACCTCTGTGTAAGAGCTGTGTCCAAGCACAAATTCATCTCATATCCCATAGGTCATGGAGAGACTGTTCACACCCTAAGAGAAAACAGAAGAATTTTAATCAGGCCTTCCAGAGAAATCAGCAGTTTCTAAGTGAAAGTGGAGTATATGGAAGAAAAGTAAAAGCAGGAAGTAGTAAAGCCTGGTTTGATGGCCACGATGTCATAGGTGCTGCAGATCTGAATTATGAGGGCAAGAATATGGAAAGTAAGGATGGGAAAGAAGAAGTAAAAAGAAATAAAATATTGGTCACTAGCGTATCTCTGTTTCATAGACAGTGTACTATAGTAAAGTGAGAGGAAATGTGGGGGGCGGGGCTTGACTATTTTAGAATAATGGAAGTTTCCTAACTCAGGTGATTGCTTTTTATTGATGTTCTTATACAATATATTCTGATCACTGTTTATTCTCCCCTAACTTTTCCCAGATCCTTTTTCCTTCCTACCTACTTCCTTGCCATTTCCTTCATTTTTATAAGGCAAACAACGAAACAAGCTAGATTAAAATAAAAATAAAGGAAAAAGTACAAGAAATACATATATACACACACACTACAAAAACACAAGTTCAGAAATCATACAGACAAAAGACCAGTAGAAGAAAAAAATACAAACAAAGAAATGAGACAAAAGTCTATAGAAACGCCATTTTGTATTGACCTTGTTGCACAGGACCTGCCCTGAAATGTGGTTACTATACAAAGTAAGACCCCACTGGAGAAAACTAATTTTTCCCTTGCAAGTGGGTATCAGTTGCAAATATCTTCTTGACAAAAGGAATGTGATTTTGTATTTAGATACTCCCCTCAGTGCATGGACAACATTTGTCTTGAATATGTGTAGAGTCTGTGTATGCTGCCACAGATACTTTGAGTTCACATGTGGATCAGTCATAATGTTTTGGGGAAAACCAAACTGTACTATTCTACTAAAGAACCTACTCATACAGATGTTCTGCTATACTCATAGATCAGTGCCTTGCTCAGCCATCATCGGAGACATTTCTTCCTTCATCACATAGGAACTAATACAGAGATCAATGTGAGAGTGAGAGATTTTGGAACACTCCATACTGGGTATTCTCATCAATTCCTCCTCTCAGGGCTCAGAGAGCTTTGTGGAAGAGGAGGGAAGAAGACAGTAAGAGCCAAAAGCGGGTGGATGACTCTAAGAAAGTGCGTCATTTCATTCTTAGGAAAGTAAAAAATTCCTTCCAACATTATATATAACACTATTTAATGAAATTTTCTCTTAAAATATGTTTATGTTAAATCTTTGAGAATTTTGTTCTTAGTAGTTTGATCATAGCTTGCTCTTTTCTCATTTTTGTCCCAGATCCACTCTCATTCCATATTCACACAAAAATGTGTGCTCCTTCATCTATTTTTTACCCCATTGAGTGCAATTAAGGCTGTCTATATACTCCAGGGTGTGTGGCCATCCACTGGAGCTGATTAGACCTACTGGAGACACATCCCTAAAATCAACAACTAACTCTCAATCTCCCAGCAGCTATGAGTCATATAGCTTTATCCCTCAGTTTGAGACTCTGATGAAATATTTGCCCCTACTAAGGCTTAGAACTATCTGGACCATCTTCTAAAAATTAGAACACAGACTAAAACACACAGAAGTTGCAATTTCTTAGCCTTCATGCCATGGAAATTCTTGGGCAGAGAGAATCTGGCCATCATGGTAAGACTGAATTTTGCTAGAATATTTTTGAGTAAAACAGTTATGACCTCTTCCTTCTTTGTGCGGTTTTAACTGCAGTTAGAACAATTGAAACAAATTCAGATTAGTAAATCAATCACTCCTCAGCTACTTTCTTTCCCTGAAAATTCTCTAGAGAAAATGATCTGAATCTTGGCAAGAAAAAGTACCTAACTACTCCACAGAATATAAAAATTATGTTGTGAACAGAAAAATCCAGATAAAATCTTAACAAATATATGATATGCACATGATGAGATACATATGCAGTAATAGAGGCCGAATGATGCTAAAGTATTCTTATAATGAACAAAACCAATGGCTTATTAGTCTCTTTGGTGATTTCTGAATAAAATATTTAAGGCGTCATAGCAATAAGTTAACTGGAATGTGCATCTTTTGTTGTATCCAGTGTTAGAATGTGATTATTGTTTAATTTCTACAAGGTCAAATAATAAGTATTATGTTATTACATGTGTAACAATAGAAAATATCACATCATCTTATTTATAGTATTATATATGATTATAAGAAATAAATAAAATTATGTTTGGTTCATTATTAAATGTATTTTATTAAGAGAAGTGTCAGAATGTAAAGAAATAAATATGTATTATGTTCTAGAAACTTGATATGGACTTTTATTTGTAAACCTTAAAATGATCCAAAGTTGTTGGGACATACATACAGAGTTGCCTTCTATGACTTAGATTGAAATTATTGAAAATAATTGAAATTATTTTGTGAGATATAATAAGTTATTTGTTAAATAAAATTTCAAGAATTATGTTGATACTTTAAGTATAAAACTAAGACAATTTTAATAGAAATCAAATCTTTAAAATGAATCAGATGATATGCCCACCATTTTAAATATTGTATTATAACTTTTTGATACAGTTAAAGCCAAGTTCCTTGAAACTTAATATGAAATCTCTAAAGAACAAAGTCATTTGAGATGTTTAGGACAGATTGTAAAGATACAGTATCATAGCTTAGAAATGGATGTGCCTGGAGTAGAGCTGTCTGGAGGTTGCATAGTATTATGAATATATTTACTACAAAATAACACCAAACTCAAATGATAGACATTATGTCACTTGATGTACTCTAGTTTTATATTCAACCAACAGTATGGATTTCTTAACATTAATGCCCTTCTTATGTTATTGTTGACATTTGTGAAAAATAATATTTTAAACAAGAAGTCTAAGCATATCAATAACTGCAGAACTTTTGTTTGGTCTCAGATACAAAGATCAACCTAAGTCATGACAACAAACCTGTTTGCTGGGGCTCAACAAAATCAACAAAAGAAAAATAGCATTATCAACATATCAATGATGCTCCGAGGAAAATAAATTTGCTATATGCTTTTCAAAACCCAATTGGGATTCAAATCTAAAAACTGAGGATGCTGTTGGTTATAAGATAAAATGTTTCTTGGCCCTGATCACAATTTTATTACAGGTGTTTTCCTGAGGTATTATCTCTGGATCTTCTCTTGTCAGACTAAATGGAGCAGAACAACAATGTGACAGAATTTATCCTGCTAGGTCTCACAGGGGATTCTGCAGGAAGAAAAGCATTGTTTGTCATGTTTTTACTCATCTACATTGTGACAATGGTGGGCAACCTGCTTATTGTGGGGACAGTGATTGTTAGCCCCTCACTGAACTCCCCAATGTACTTCTTCCTTGCATGCTTGTCACTCATGGATGCTATTTATTCCACTGCCTTCTCACCAAAGTTGATTATGGACTTGATCTGCAGCAGAAAAACAATTTCAGTTTCAGCCTGCATAGGCCAGCTCTTTGTAGAGCACTTATTTGGTGGTGCTGAGGTTTTTCTTCTGGTTTTCATGGCCTATGACCGCTACGTAGCCATCTGTAAACCACTGCATTATATGACCATCATGAATCGTCGGGTTTGCATTCTTCTACTAGTGACAGCCTTTGCTGGAGGTTTTGCCCACTCTTTTGTTCAAGTTATTTTTGTTTACAACCTCCCCTTTTGTGGCCCCAATGTCATTGATCACTTTATCTGTGATATGTACCCATTACTGGGATTAGCCTGTACTGACACTTATTTAATCGGCCTCACTGTGGTTGCCAACGGTGGAGCAATTTGTATGACTGTCTTTATCCTTCTCCTAGTCTCCTATGGGATTATTCTAAACTCTCTTAAAACCTATAGTGAGGAAGGGAGGCGTAAAGCCCTGTCCACTTGCAGTTCCCACATCATGGTGGTTATCCTCTTCTTTGTTCCCTGTATTTTCATGTATGTTAGACCTGTCTCCAACTTTCCTATTGATAAATCCCTGACTGTAATTTATACAATTATCACCCCCATGTTAAATCCTTTAATATATACACTGAGAAATTCAGAGATGAAGAGTTGTATGGGAAAACTTTGGTATGGAAGACTAACTGGAAAGATTAAGAATGTTTCCTTGCTGAACACACACTAATTTCAAAGCTACAAATAGACAATAACTGTTAACAAAGGATGCAGTATGCTCAGAGAATTCTTTAGGTATGATTTTCTTTGCACAAAGTCATTGAGGAGAAAAATCAATTTTCTATTGGGATTAAAATTAATCTAATAGAATTTTGAATATTACATATTAAGAAAAAACTTAGCTAATCTTTTAAATATTTTTAAAATAATTTTAGATAGGGCATAGAAAAGGTGTTTATTATTTTCTAATCAGTCAGCTAATCAAGATTTTGAAATTATGATCATGTGCATTTATGAGAAATCAATGAGAGCAACTCCTAGATAAATTCCTGGAAAAATTTTTCTAAACTAAATACATACTATACATTTCTAGTGTAATATAATTTTCATGGCAGATTTTAATACCTGTGCACTGTTTCAGGGTTTCTTCTTTTTTTCTGGGCCAATTTTAACACATTTTTCATTTCATGTACTCTAATGATAGATGATATGATTAGCTAAAGATATGAATAGTTTGATTATATGAGATTCAGTTGAAGATAGCAAAAGATTACAGTTTTTGTTGACAGAATAACTATTATTTAAAAACCATATTATGCCAAGTTATGAACCCATTTTTATTTTTTGTCACTAGTTACCAATATATCTTTTTCAATTTTTTTAAAAAATAAGTGTATATAATAATTATTTGTTATTAAATAAATCAAGAAAAGAAAATGTTGTTTATTATAAAAAGTGTTTTTAATAAATATTATATTTTACTTGAATATTTTATTTATAGATTTAAACTTATATATACATTTTTAAATTTTAGATTTTGTTTTTAGTCTACAGCCGTGTTAGTTCATCCATATTCTGAATACAATCTTATTTTAGTACTTATAGTCTTAACTTCTGCTATTGAGATGATATTTAATAGTAGATAAAGTTGTGTAGAATGAACAAGGCTAGACATTTGGTAAAATAATTTACTATTTGAAAATGTGTCTTAGAACATTCATCCTTTAAAATATGATTATGCATATTCGAAACACATGCAACTTATTTATAGATTTTTGTATTTTACATATACATTGGTAATAAAACCATTGAAAGTACTTTGTGTAAGTAACTGGTGGAGTTGATGAAGATCTTCTTCCATTCAGAAGGTTGCCTTTTTATATAATTGTCTGTGTCCTTTGCTTTACAGAAGCTTCTCAGTTTCAGGAGGCCCCATTTATTAATTGTTGTTCTTATTGTCTGTGCTATTGAGGTTATAAGTAGGAAGTAGTCTCCTGTGCCCATAAATTGCAGGCTACTTCCCACTTTCTATCAGGTACTCTTTCTATCAGATACTCTTCTATCAGGTTCAGTGTGGTCAGATTTATATTGAGGTCTTTAATCCATTTGGATTAAATGGTGCTAGCATAACTGGATGTCAACTTGTAGAAGTATGAAAATAGATCCACATCTATCACCCTGCACAAAACTCAAGTCATTCATTGTTGCTACAAATTAATGGTGTTCCTCTTTTTAAAGGCTGAAATGCATGTCACAGTGTGTTTTTACTAAATATTGTTTTCTTCTTTATTTATACACAGATTCATTATTATGTAGGTTGATTCTATCTTGACTAAGGTCAATACTTCCTACATCAGAAGGAAATATTTTTTTAGTCACACAGGTGTTCATAAACTCCTATCCTTAAATATGGCATGGATTGCAAAGTAGTGTTTTCAGACATAGCTATGCAATTTTGTGTTCTTACCAACCCTTATCTAAGGGTTTCATTTTATGAACAACCCCCTTTTAATATAGTAATTTCTATATTTTGCTTATTTGCTTATCTATTTCCTTTTTTACTCTATCTTATTTTGAAAATAATATTTTATTTACTCAGACTGGAGAGCACTTGGGGATAAGAGCAATTGTTACTTTTTATTTTTTCATTCATTTATTTATTTTTAAAAAATATTTTAGTTTTTGTATATACTGACAGCAAATTTCCCTCCCTCCTTTCCTCCAAATCTCTTCCTCAACTCCCTTATGAAATCCCATCCTCTCTGCTTCAACCTCTCTCCAGAAGAGGGCAACCCTCCTTGGAAAAGCTCTGTCAACTCAATCAATAACTCTAAATATGTCAAATATATAATTAATATTTAAAACTGGAAGACCTCAATCAATAATTCTAAGTGTCTCTGAGTTATTCTTTAAATGCATGGGGATTCATTTGGTATTTTCCTACAAAAATGTCTTCATTAAAAATGGTCATTCCTGTCTGTATATTGATGTCCTTTTAGCAGCAAATAATACATTTCAAAGGAGTAACACAAACTATAAACTTTGTGTTAGATCTCAATGGACCTCATACATTCATCTAGTAGTCACATTCATCTACCATCTAAGAAACTCAATGATGATAAATGGGAGGGAGAAGCTGGCTCATAAAAATTGTATCATTTTGTGAACCATTATTTGGCCATTTTATCAGTTAGTAGATGCATGTTTTTTGGATAGAAAATTTTTCTCAGATATCTGTTATATTCTTTTCTTTCTAAAGCAGGTATGATAAATTCAATTAATTCACAGACTATGTGCTTATATTATTATTAATTATTATTATTATTATTATTATTATTATTATACAGTTTTTACAATAATATATTGGTTATATATGCTGGAAGTTTTATCCATTTTCTTAAAATGACATGAGTTCATTTTCTTACTTAGGGTAAATAAAACTCAGTTGGACCTATAGTTCCATAATAGGGTGCTTGCATGGCATATGTGAAACCCTAGTTAAAGTCTAAGTATTATGCAAGCAACACAAAACAAACCTGTCTGGAAATTATAGTATATTTTTAATCCAAGCACCTTGGAAGTGGAAACAGGGGATTAATGAGTTCAAGGTCATCTACATGACATCCAGAATCAAAAATGAAAACAAATAATGAAAAAAGTCACGTATTTGAAAGAGAGCAAAGAGAATATATGACCTTGTTTGGATGGAGAAAAGGAGAAATGATGCAATTATAAACTCAAAAATAAAAAATAAATCTAAAAAGTGAAAAAAGAAAAAAGAAAAACAAAACCTGACAACAACAAAACCAAATACATTACAAAACTCCAGTGTATTCATTTTCAAAATACATTATTAGGAGACTAGCAAATGGCCAAAGTATCCACTAAATCTTTCACCATGTTACTAATCATCAGGGAACTAAAAATAATAGCTGAAAGTAGATGTCATTTCACATCTGCTGGAACAGTTGCCGTCAAAAGGCAGAAGGTCTAGGCTTGGTGGCATCAGTCTAGAATTTGGGAGACTGAAACAATTGTGTACCCAATTCAAGACCAACTAGAGTTCCATTGTAGACCCTTTATAAACAGAACAAAACTCCAAAATAATACATAAATTATATAAATAAAATCAAAATAAAATGATGTTCTTGATGTATGGAAATAAGTTTGGGAAAGAAAAAAAATGATGAGGATGAGCCAGGTTCAGTTCCCGTTTCCCATGTCGCAGCTCCCTCATCAGCACTGTGGGCATCTACTTCCATGTGTATGTAAACTTTCATGGAAGAAAGTGTATAAATCATTAAAAGTAAAATATTTTAAAAATGAAAATATTCATTATCAAGAAATCCTACTAGTGTTAATTTAGACAAATAAAACTGAACATATTTCAAAGAACTATGTTCACGTTCACTGTTGTGTTATTTTTAACAATCTGAATATATAAACTGAAATTTCTTGTCCTTGAGGAATGAATAAGGACAATGTGATATAAAATAACAAAATATTCAGCCTTAAGGAGAAAAGATACACAGCCAATTATTGCAATTTATATTGTTAAACTAAATCATATTTCATATCTCAGGCCCAAAATGTCAGATAATGCATTATTTCAGTTGTGTGGGAGGTTTTCTAGACTTATAGGAGCAGAGCACAATGTTTGTCAAAGCATAGAACATAAAGAACAATGTGAAAGGCTTTAATATTAATACTTAGCAACAATGATTCTACATTATAACTATGATGGCTAATCTTGGTTGTCATCATGACTACATCTGAGATCAACTAAAACCCAAGCTGTTGAGCATACCTGTGAAGGATTTTTCTAGACTGAATTATTGGGATAAGAAGTCATACACTAAACCTCAGCCATACCTTCTTGTCTTCCTTTCATAAAAGGCATTAAAAAAAGGAGGCTTCTGCTTTTTAGCCTGCTTGCTCTTATGCTTGCTGGCAAGTTCATCTATCATATAGATGAAACATTCCATCAATAGCATTAGAAACATTTTCTTTGGGATTTCACATATACTGAAGATCAGCTGAGATATCTAACTCTGGGGATGGAACAACTATCAGATTCAGTATTTTACATTAAAATATAGCTATTGTTGGACCACATGGACCACAGCCTATAAATCAATCCAATCTCCTTATATTATATTCATTCAATCCATTATGTTTCTCTAGAGAACCCTGACTAAAACAGTAGTCAATAACATGATAACTGGAAATAATCAATCACCTGAAAGATCAGTGTATTATTGACTTACTTATCATAGTCACTTTATTGTGTATACATTTAACCAAATATCAGTAGTATACTTGAAATACATGAAACTACTAATTTTAAATTTTATACCAATAAAACTAGTAGACTTGAAAAAAGTAAACAATATGGTTGATACTACTAAAACATGACTATATACAATTTCATTATATGCACTACTATGTGCACTTTACTTTTTGTAGAAATTTTCATTCAAGAAGTATATTCCAGTGGAGATGTACAGATTTTATTGCTATATTTGTAAACAATTGGTTAAATTTTAGTCTTAATTTTGCTATCAATTTATAACTGAATTCCTACTGATATTTATTTTGATTGATTGAAATTCTTTGAAATATGTATCAGTATATGTTATAGACTCATGACTAGTGACTTCAGGATCCATTTTAGTGACTATTTTCTGAGGTATTTCAAAGACATAGTCTCCGACTTGTTTTCTCTCTCTCTACCTCTGCACTAAAACACAATCTGCCAACTGTTCTCTAAAGCTATATAAACTTGAACTTTTTCCCTCAAGGAACATATCTACATTTGAATTAAGCCTTTGGTAACTAGTTTGAAATTAATATTCCTCATGTTTTTGCTGTGTGATCAATTATCAATGGATAAAGAAAAAGTTAAATAATATACCCACAGTGATTTTTATACATGAAATTTTATACATTCTTTTTATTGGCCAAGATTGGACATTATTATTTGGTAATTTGTCCTCAAGTTGTTCACTCATGATATTTTCCTCAAAGGCTATGTTTCTATAAGTCTATAGTGGTTGTCTTTGGGGATATCTGAGGAGATGCATAGCCTATCCTCAGAATTACAAATAAGGTCCCAATGAATCTAATTAGAGGAAAATTACCATTGGAGATACCAATGTAGGATAGTTTTTCATGGTGTGTTATATAAAACATCTACAGACTTTGCTCTTCCCTTAGAATGTTTGTCTCTATCAGTATTCATGGAGCTGGGCTTTTAAAATCAGAAATGATAAACTCAAATAAGAATGAAGGAATACAGATTAAGACTATTTCTACCCTTCAGGCAACCTAAGTTCAACTGCATTTACAGGCTAGTATATCTGAGACCCCAGTGTTTCAAAGGTTTTTTCATTATTTTAATTTTTGTATAAAACATAATTACAATTATTTTTATTAAGTATTTATGGTCTCCAACAAAATTTACCTATGTAGCCTCAGCATGAATATTTAATATTTATTTACTATTTCAAGAAATTTTGAAAAAGAAAGATTTCAGATTTCTGTGTTGCAAATCAATACCAAAGTTTTGCAGTTATAAGATATTCTAAATATTCTGTTGAAAAATCCTAACAAGGTTAAAAAGTAATACTTCATTTTTTTTCTGAAACTGTTCAGTCTGAATTCTTGCAAGCATGAAGAGAATTAATTAGCTGGAAGCATTTCAAAATCCAGAATACCACTTGTGTCATTTTGATCTCTCTTAAGAAGTGGAATCAATGAGTGAAGTAGTCATCATTCTGGACCAGAAATCAGGAACCACACTTCTGAATTTGAGCTGAATGAATATGCCTTCATAGGTAACTAAGGATGTATATTTATTTGTAAGGGTCTTTTAAAATTTTGTCTGTGAGGTTGTGATGATCATTCCCATTATGGGTACATTGTGATCATTAAAATGTGTATGGATCCATATAAAACTGTAATGCTTTTGAATGTCTTAACACTATAAAAATCTGAAATACATTTTCCTGATTACTGTTCTTAACAACTAATTTCCAAAGCAACTACTTGGGGGATCTTCCATTGAACAATCAGTTGATAGTTTCAACTGAGACATTCTCTTAGCATTGTTGAATATGTTAAGCATTAGAGGATGATGATGCAGTAGTTAAATGAGGGGAATCAAAGAAACTAGCATAATTTTTAAGCCTGCTGCTACTTCAGTTGGTGTAAATAGCAGGACAACAAATAAATAGAGGAAGAACAAAATCAGCTATCAGGTTCAGTGAAGTGGGGAGTATACAAAGAAAATAGAATAGAGGTAGGTACATCCTTAAAGGTAATATAGGGCAATAGGATAGATTCTTTTTTAAATTGGACTTACAAAAGTGTCATGACAGAATAATACAATACAGGGAGAAAATCAATAATGAGGGAAATGGAAGGGAAAATTCATTTAGTGTTCTTGGGAGTATTAAAGAGCTGGGCTGGTGAGACGACTCAGCCATGAAACCTGATGACTAGAGTTTTATCCTCCTCCAGGACATACATGATTGAAAAGGAGAACTGACTCCTGCAAATTGTCCTCTGACCTCCTCATGTATGCCATGGCATGTGTACATATGAATGGTATGGTAACTTGGTATATGAAATCAATCCTGCACCCATCTTCTCTCTCTTCCCCTCCCTCTCTGTCTTTCTTTATTGATTATTTCCTCCTATTAGTTTCTTTCTTTAATGTAAGATTTCTTCTGTCTTCCTACATCAACAGTATATATATATATATATATAATATATATACACAGTATATATAATATGATATATTGTATATAATATATATTATATACAATACATATAATAATATATAATATATACAGTATATAATATATATTACAACATTATGTTTTATTTATTTATTATCATTTAATTTACTATTTCATTTTTTGCTTCCTCTACTCATAAATAAAACAGCAGAGTGTGTCCTCATGTTCTGTGACTTTAATATTTTGAAACAGATTTAAAGTCTAGAACTGGTGAGATGATAAATACTTGGATTTTCTTATTCAATACAGATTGTCAAATTTTATCCAAAATACAAAATTTGCATTAAACTTTAGAATACAAAAATATCCTCTTCAACTACACAAGCAATTTGTTGATGATCTATTAGGTACAGATTTACATTTAAATTTCAACATCCTATATTTTTCATTTTCTTCTAATGAGTGAATCTTAGCATCTTATAATACTTTTTAAAACATTTGAAAGTACTTCTTTAATTAAACTTTAAATATTAAAGTTTTTATTAAAATCATTTGCTTATAATTTGCTTTTTTGAAATTATAATATAATATACCTTATGTTGTTGTCTTTCATTATTATCTTGCATGCTTTTGTTTCTTTTATGTGTTTCTTTTATATACAGTTTTAATCTTATATTTTATATTTAATCCATATTATTTTTTTCTTATTATACTAGATTTATGTCTGGTTTTATCTGGTATTGTAAACTCTAGTTGTTATAATTCATTTATTTAACACTCTGTTCTTTTCCCTTATAAATCTCTAATATGTTATATTTCTTTCAATTAGTCTGTAAGAAAACTGAATTTGGAAACTTCTGTTTGTTTTATCTATAAGTGTGGGGATAAAGTAAGTCATGATCTCTATTTTCTTGTTTTCAGAATAAACAAACAAATTTAAAAAAATTCATGAAGTCATTGATAAAATTTCAAATAATTTTTGACATGAAAATATACAGAAGGAACAAAGTATAAAATATATATGGAACAAAGAAACAATGTGACTGAGTTTGTTCTATTGGGTCTCACTCAGAGTCCTGAAGGCCAGAAAATATTATTTGTTCTGTTCTTGGTTATCTACATTGTGACAATGGCAGGCAACCTGCTCATTGTTGTGACTGTTGTGGTCAGCCCAAGTTTAGATGCCCCCATGTATTTCTTTCTTGGCTACTTATCATTTATGGATGCTGTTTATTCAACCACAGTTACACCAAATATGTTTATAGACTTACTTTATGAGAAGAAAACTATTTCCTTCCAAGCTTGCATGACACAGCTTTTTATAGGACACTTATTTGGTGGTGCTGAGATTTTACTCTTGGTAGTCATGGCCTATGACCGGTATGTGGCCATCTGCAAACCCTTGCATTATCTGACCATCATGAACCAACGTGTGTGTGTTCTGCTCTTGCTGCTGGCCTGGGTTGGGGGTTTTGTACATGCTGTAGTCCAACTTCTCTTTGTATATAACCTTCCTTTCTGTGGTTCCAATGTCATTGACCACTTCATTTGTGATATGTACCCCTTATTAAAACTGGCCTGCACAGACACCTATGTTATTGGCCTCACGGTTGTTGCCAATGATGGGGCAATCTGTGTTGTCATCTTTATGCTGTTACTAATTTCTTATGGGGTCATTCTCCACTCTCTGAAGAATCTCAGTCAGGAAGGGAGGCGCAAAGCCTTATCCACCTGTGGCTCCCACATCACTGTGGTAGTCCTATTCTTTGTTCCCTGTATTTTTATGTATGTGAGACCTCCTTCTACTTTACCAATCGATAAATCATTGACTGTTTTTTATACTGTTATCACCCCCATGTTGAACCCCCTTATATATACTCTGAGAAATGCAGAGATGAAAAATGCCATGAGAAAACTTTGGACAAGAAAAAGGAAGTGAATTGAAAGAAATGTCATAAAATTATGGCTGCTAAGAAAGGAAATTAATCTTCTTTAGGGACTGTAACCCTGATTAAGTATCCAATCTCAAGTAGTCACCTCTAGATGACATATACACAAGCAACACTAAATAAACTCATTGAGTTGTATTTATAAATAACTAAATATTCAAATGTACATATGAAACAATAATAACTAATTTAATAAGAGGCCATGAAATTTTTGAGTAACTGGGGTGGCAAGGATGGAGTTCGATAGAGGAAAGGGCAGGGGGAAATTATGTAAATATAGTACACTTGAATAAAATTTTCAAAAAGTGTAAACAATAAAATTTTAAAATAACTAAAAATAAATGGTAAAAAATTACTTTATAACAGAAAGTTCTCCTCAATGGTAATAATTATGTAGAGCAAAAACAATTATTAAGTGAATTATTCCCATGAGAAACATACATTTTTAAGATTTTCTGAATTTGTAGAAAAATGAACATTAAGTTTTGGTAACAAATTTTTTTGCACATACTATAAATTTATGTCGCATAATTTATTTTATTTAATGGAAACTTATTTTATTTAATGGGAATGTCATTTGTATTTCTTAAATAAATGTAGTTGATTTTGAGAACTGAGAAAGCTTATTACCACTTTTTAGGAATAAAGAAGTAATATGTAGCAACTCTGCTCATTCTTTACCTCACACAGTCTTATTGGCACATTAATATTCAAAATACAAATTTTAGTTTTTTATTTGAAAGGGATCTTATTTATATAATTATGCTGAAATTTCTTAGAATATTAATATTAAATAAAAATAATATTGCTGTTTTAATATTAATGATAAAGGTCCTATAGAAAGGTGTATACAAAAATACAAATAAATAATGGAGATACATAAAAAAATAATCAAATCTGATTTTCACATTGAAAAATCATATGAACACATGGTAGTGGTTGCTATGTTTGCTGCTATTATTGCATAGTAATAATACCTTAGAAAGCTTAATGCCATACTATTTTACAATGTCTGTCTCCTTAAGAGATCACGGCACTTTGAAAGAGTATAGTTCCTACCTTCCATTAGTAAAATATCATAACCCATAATCAAAGAGTTTACAGCAATGCAGTATAGAGTTTAACAGCTGGTATTTTTTTTCTTTTTTTTTTTAATTAAAGATTTCCATCTCCTCCCCTCCTCCTCCCCCTTCCCTCCCCTCCCTTCCACCCATACCCCAACTCCACCCCTCTCCAAGACAAAGAGCCATCAGGGTTCCCTTCACTATGTTAAGTCCAAGGTCCTCCCAGCTCCCCGGAAGTCCAGGAAGGTGAGCAACCAAACTGACAAGGCTCACAGTGAGCCCGTCCAAGCTGTAGAGTTCATGTTCATTGCCGTTGTCCTTGGTTTCTCAGTCCTCCAACAGCAGGTATTTAGAAAATACTAAAGTCTTCCACTATCAGTGTGTGGGGTTTGATATGTGATTTATGCTTTAGCAATGTTTCTTTTACAAATATGGGTGCCCTTGTATTTGGAACATAGATGTTAAGAATTGAGACTTCATCTTTATGAATTTTCCTATGAAAAATATGAAATATCTTTCTTCATCTCTTCTGATTACTTTTAGTTTGAAGTCTAATTTGTTAGGTAGTAGGATAGCTTGTTTCTTAGGTTCATTTGATTGTAAAATCTTTTCCCAACCCTTTACTCTGAGGTAATGTCTGTCTTTGAAGTTGAAGTGTGTTTCTTTTTTGTTTGTTTGTTTGTTTTTATTGATTTTTTGAGCTCTACATTTTTATCGGCTCCCCTCCCTGGTTCTCCCCTGCCCCCTTCAACCCTCCCCCAAGGTCCCCATGCTCCCAATTTACTCAGGAGATCTTGTCGTTTTCTACTTTCCATGTAGATTATATCTATGTAGGTCTCTCTTAGTGTCCTCATTGTCTAAATTCTCTGGGATTATGGTTTGTAGACTGGAATTCTTTGTTTTATGTTTAAAAACCACCTATGAGTGAGCACATGTGATAATTGTCATTCGGGGTCTGGGTTACCTCACCTTACAATATGATGTTTTCTAGCTCCATCCATTTGCCTGCAAAATTCAAGATGTCATTTTTTTTCTGCTGTGTAGTACTCCATTGTGTAAATGTACCACATTTTCCTTATCCATTCTTTGGTTAAGGGGCATTTAGGTTGTTTCCAGGTTCTGGCTATGGCAAACAATGCTGTTATGAACATAGTTGAGCACATGTCCTTGTGACACAATTGAGCATCCTTTGGCTATATACCCCAAGTGGTATTACTGGGTCTTGAGGAAGGTTGATTTCTAGTTTTCTGAGAAATCACCACACTGACATCCAAAGGGGTTATACCAGCTTGCATTCCCACCAGCAATGAAGAAGTGTTCCCTTTCCCCACAACCTGTCCAGCATAAGTTGTCATTAGTGTTTTTGATCTTGGCCATTCTTACAGGTATAAGGTAAAATCTCAGAGTTGTTTTTTTTTTTCAGAGTTGTTTTGATTTGTATTTCTCTGATGATGAAGGATGTTGAACATTGCCTTAAGTGTCTTTCAGCCATTTTAGATTCCTCTGTTGAGAGTTCTCTGTTTAGTTCTCTACTCCATTTTTTATTGGATTATGTGTTCTTTTGATGTTCTTGAGTTCTTTGTATATTTTGGAGATCAGACCTTTGTCTGATGTGGGGTTCATGAAGATCTTTTCTCATTCTGAAGGCTAGCATTTTGTCTGTTACCATGTCCTTTGCTTTACAGAAGCTTTTCAGTTTCAGGAGGTCCCATTTATTAATTATTTCTCTCACTGTCTGTGATGCTGGGGTTATATTTAGGAAGTGGTCTCCTGTGCCAATGCATTCTTCTCTGAGGTTCTGTGTGGCATGTAATGTGGAATGTAAATTTATAGATATGTGTTCATTTAAGTTTTCAGAACTTGTATGTAGTGTGCATGGTCGGCAGGCAGTGGGAAATAACCAAACTAGCCTTATATGAAATACTCAGCTTTAATAAATGGGAGAAACTTACAGAGCCAAAGTTCCAGCGAAGAGCAGGGAACCAAGAGGGAGGAGCTCACCAAAACATGGATCTTTTAAAGGTATTTTGTACCCTGGAGGGGTCACGCCCCTCAGACAAGGGATTGGTCAGCTACCCCATCATCTCCCCCTTTTGTCTAAATAAGACAGATTCAAAACCAAATACAACTATATACAATGGGAACAGATAATATAAAATTACAAGAAGCAATTACAACAATATTAAGCAAGGAACATATAACAGAAGTTTTACTAAGCATTCTACTTCAAGGAGTCTAAATAATGTAGAGGGTAGCTATAATTATCTAATCTTCAACCCTATCAAAGATCTGAGAAGGGAAGTAATATTACTTAAGCAACCAGGAAGCACAAACGAGAAACTTCCAAAATGTGCAACAGATGACAGAGACAACTGACTACCTGGGCAATCACCCAAAGTCTCGTTAGCAATGTTGAGGCAACCAACTTTGGCTAAGGCCTAATACAACTGACATACCATTTTTCAAAGGCAAGGAACCTTCAGTAGAACTCTCCTAGCCTGTCTTGGCAAGATAAGACAATCCTGTTTTATCCACTTATGGATATTCTGTATCTTTGTTAGTAGTCAAGGTATGGGCTTTTCTTTGCCCAAAGGCCAGTTCTGCCAAGAAGAAGACAAGCTCCCAGTGGAGTGTCTTTGGTGCTCAACATTCTCTCAGGAGTAGAGCAGTGTTGCCAGGAGTGATTGTATCTCATAAGTACAAAACTCTAGGTTAGATTAAAGGCCATTTTCCACAGCTCTTCAAAGAGGTCGAAGATTATACTCTCTATAATAGATATAATCTCTATGTATCTAAAAAACCCTGATTATTCAAAATATAAATATGACAAACATGTAATTCTCAATACCTATCTAACTTGAAGACTAAGAGAATAAACAACTGTGCAATAAATGAAGACAATGATTTTCAGTGTAAACAAGGTCATTACATAAATAATATCAGAGGTAGAAATGTACATTGCAATATGGTAAACAGTCATTACATAAATAATATCAGAGGTAGAAATGTACATTGCAATATAGTAAACAATGTCATTACATAAATAATATCAGAGGTAGAAATGTACATTGCAATATGGTAAATTTCTCAATATAACAATTGTTTTAAACAGAGGTAGAAGCATACTCTCATACAATGTTCAATATATCAATATGCAAGAATCACACCAATACAGTTTTCTAAAAACAATAACTCACAAATATCAATCATCCCATCAGACCAGTTAATCCCTCCTTTTTTTCAATATATACACCCCTGAGTCCATATAATACCTCCCCCATCCCCTCGACCCTATATCAACCACCAATTAGTGTCCCTTAACCTGATGGCAAACTCTGTTGGGAGAGGGCGCGTCGTCCTCTATGATTGCTTCCAGCTGACATGGGGGCGACGTTCTTCTCAGGGGGTTCTGTGAAAGCAAATGATGGTAAAATACCCAGGTTAACATTTGATCTAAGAAAACTGTATCTAGCCTCTGAATGTTTTGAGGAGATCTGGCCAGAATGTTGTCAAAAATATGCACCATTCAAAAGTGTCCTGTGCAGTTGGTACCAAAAAAACAGATCTAATTTTAGTGCTATTAAAAACATGACATCATAGTAACTAGGTGGAGTTGATGTTGTGGGGCCCCATCTTCATCCTGGAAACTTCAAAGATTACTGAAGGAAAATTTGTTGTTTGATATGGAAAAGGTAAACATTATCTACAAAGACTCTGATATATGATTTCATTCTCTGTCCTGGGTCTTGAACCCTGTACCAAGCCTTTAGGCTGCTGTAGTACATATGGATAAGGTGTGTTCATCATAATTAGCTAGTTCTAGAGGATCAGAAAAAAGTCCTTCACCTAGAATTTGATCTAGGGTAGTGTCAATTCCCTTCGCTCTTTCCTGCTGTTCTAAAAGTCTAGCCTCTTGTCTGAACATACACTTCCCATTTTATTGAGATCTGCTCTCTAGAACCACAGAGATCAAATGAATCCAAACGTGGGGACTGACTTTGTTGCTGATAGACCATGTTTTTAGCATCTCTTTAACAAAGGAGCTATATATCCCAAAATTCATAACAGCCTGTTTAATTTCTTTGAGATCATTCATACGGATGGGTTCCCATGTATGTTCCTTGATGAGCCTGGGGATTTTAGAACCAGTCACCTTCTCTGTTGCTATTACTGGAAAGGCAGGTAGAGCTTTATGGAAATTATCCCAGAGAGTTTTATTCACTGATGGGGTTAAGATTTTCCTTTGTACCATTTGTTCCTGTTCATCAGAGTCTATAATTTCCTCAATCTTTTCAAATCTGTTTACCATTGCCTTCTGCAAGGCCTGAATCTCTTGTCCAGAATTATGTTCCAAGGCCTTCATAGAGGATTCTAAGATATGAAGTTTGTCCAATACAGATAATATCTCATCCTTGGATAGAATTTTCATGGCATGAATTGTGCCATCTTGTATTGAAATTCTGTCCATTAATCTTTCATAGCCCTTTGATAAAGTCTTATTAATACATTCAACGGTTCAAATCTTCTCAGATAATGTTTCAATTCCTACAGACAGGGACTGAAATTTATGGTTCAAATCAGCTGTTCCCTCCTCCATAGCAATGAATTTTTTCTGAATTACAGACTTAACCTGTTGCAAATTTTGCTCAATTGAGAGTCAAATCAGACAAAGATCTATTCCTTTCCTCGAGAACTTCAAACTGTTTCTTGATGTGGTTATTGTCAATCTGAATTGTTTTTGAAATTGCCTCAACCATTTGGAAGTTGTCTCTCAAAACAGTCGTGCCCTTCCTTAATTTTTCAACTTCTGCCTTAAGAATCCTGGATTCATACTGTAAGGACTCTATCATTTTCCTATTGTCCAACCACGTTAAAATGAAAAAAATAAAGATAAGAAAGATACCAAGCCCTGTAAATATCCAACCAAAGGAAACCTCATTCGCATCGCTCCATAATTCAGTCATTGTGCAATCAAACAAGCTATAAATTTTTTCAGCAGTGATATTATCAGACATTTTCAATCAGATCTGTATTTATTTTTATGTATTTATGTATTTATTTATTTATTTTTAATAGAAAGAAATTTTACCTGTAATGACTGTTGCCTGCCAGTAGATGGCAGGGTGCACCTGAATCCACGTGGCTGAGAAAGTCAGACCCAGAAAGGAAATTCTAAAAAATAGAAGCTCACAGACCATGCACTGGGTGGATTATAAAATGGGCAGAGAGGCGGAGTCAGAATCACAGGTAGCCTCAAAGCCAGTCGCCTGTGTAAGAACGCGCAGGGTGCAGGGGCCTGAGCTCCCTTAGCTTGAATGCGCTGTGAAAGCTGCCTGAGTTATATAGCAAGCTAGCAGGCCAGGTGGGTATGGTGCACAGTCCGGTTGGGCGGGGCTGAAGCTGCCAAGTTGTGGCTGTGCACCAAGTATTTGTGGGGTGCCTGGCAATCGAGCCAGGCGAGCATTGTGCCTGTGAGCTGTGAGTGAACCGCTCTGCTATTGTCTGGCGGTCAGGCAAAAAAAAAAAAGCCTCACATGGGCACCAAAATGTAGCCTGTGTGGTCAGCCGGCAATGGGAAATAACCAAACTAGCCTTATATGAAATACTCAGCTTAAATAAATGGGAGAAACTTACAGAGTCAAAGTTCCAGTGAAGAGCAGGGAACCAAGAGGGAGGAGCTCACCAAAACATGGATCTTTTAAAGGTGTTTTGTGCCCTGAAGGGGTCACGCCCCTCAGACAAGGGATTGGTCAGCTACCCCATCACTTGTAGAGAAAAATAAGCTAAGGTCAAGCTTTTATACTTAGTATGAATACTCCACGTCATTTATCAGGAGCTGACATTTCAAAGAAAATCTGACTACACAATACACATAAATGTCATAAATAAGTAAAAAAAATTCTTCTACTGTCTGTCCTAATGCAATTTCAAATGCTATTTGCATTTATTAAAATACATTTTTCTTAGAGAAAAAATGATAAAGAATTATGCAAAGTCGGAAGAATATGAAGAGTAAGTTGTTAGTAGTTTAAATTGAGAGGGATACAGAAATTGTTAGCACTGAATACTGACATTTGAAGATCCCTTGTCACCTACTGTGGATGTAATTCATGTTAGGTAATTATTCTGTTTTGAGATAGAGATATGGCATTTATGTTAAAGAAAAATAATCAAGCCAGGCGGTGGTGGCGCACGCCTTTAATCCCAGCACTCAGGAGGCAGAGGCAGGCGGATCTCTGAGTTCGAGGCCAGCCTGGTCTACAAGAGCTAGTTCCAGGACAGACTCTAGAAACTACAGGGAAACTCTGTCTCAAAAAACCAAAAAAAAAAAAAAAAAAAAAAAAAAAAAAAAAAAAAAAGAAAAAAAATCAATTCCTCTTAAACTCATAGACTTTTAAACTGGTGCTGTTTGAGTCCCATTATTCACAATTGTTTCATGAGTCACATAATTTCTACTTTTTAACATGAAGTATAAACAGATTTGAGTGTGTACAAATCAATGCTTAAGAACTGTACAATCTGACAGACTATTTGGCTTGTCCCACCTCTAAAATGATGTAAGAGACAATTTTTAATTTTTCTCTCAAACAGCAATGTGAAGACTGCATCCCCTTTGTTAAAGTGATCTTCAAGCAACTTTCACATTTTGTGAAGATACACGATGTTTTTGACCTCTAGAAACTCTACTTTGATTCTTGACTTATGAGATAAGCTATAGATTTTCTCCCAAACCTATAAATCCAGTGTTCTGGATGTTAAGAGAGAAAGTTTGCTATGAATTCAAGTTCACCCTTGGCTACAGAATGAAAAAGACACCCCAACCCAAAGCCACAAATGCTAGAGGTACACAAGCTCAAGAATCTTAGGGTGAGTACAAAGTATTCAAATTAGCATATACTTTAAATAAAGGTTCTCATAAACTGTTTTGTTTTGAGGAATAGTCTTTGATAGTTTATTTCTCAAACAATACACTTATCACATAGGGATTAATGTAAGCATTCCTTATGAAAGAACCAATATTCTATTATGTTTGGTGAGCACCCACGCATTTTGCTTAAGGTCCTGAGAGAAACCTTGTATTCCATTCACTTTACAGCACTCTTCTCCCTTTAAATACAGTGTTAAGTGAAATCATCATCAGATAGAAACCTGATCATTCAAAAGAAAAATAACATCCATGAACACATAAAATTAAAAAAATATTGAATATGAAAGACAAAACATAAAAATCTTTCTAGTGGCAGACATTTAAAATTTAAAAGAACCCCCTTTTGGAAAAATTAAGCTCTTTCTAACTATATTAATAAAAAGTGTTTAAACATTCAATTGTTCAAGCACAAAAAAATGTGTTATAAACTCATGCATGAAGAAATCATAAAAACCCAGGGGAATAAGAATCAGTCTCCCAGGCTGGTGACATCTAAGAGAAATCTTTATAAATCCATTGACAACACAGGAGGAAGCCTTGGCTTCTTCACTTTTCTTGCACACTGTGACGATGCTGAGATCAGAATACAAGAAGCAATGCTAACAAGATTTGCATTAACTTCCAGAATCACTGTTTTCTCTCTCAGGTGTACAGGGGAGTCAGATACAAATGGAATTTTGTTACCTACTGGATGGACTTCTCCAGAAATGATAGGTGATACCTAACTTTAAACTTTTCACATATGTGATACATGGTGATCTAATTAAGGTACATTTCAACATTTTCACTGATGGAGTTAAGTTTACCTGGAGTGCTTTAAGTGTGGATGCTGTATGTCAGGCTACTCTTTAAAACAAACAGGAAGCATATGACAAACAGCTGCGTGTATGCGGTTCCACACACGCTGGTGTTCAGTCTCCTCATCCTTAATGTGAATATTATGATTATGGGTAATGAATATATTAGTGGTTAAAATGGTATCTTCAGAGCTCAGAGTCCAGTGCTTGTCAACTAATAATTCCTCAGGTAACTAAAACTCTGTTGTCAGAGTGGGATCTCTTTCCTTTCTTCTCTTCTTTCTTCCTTTCTCTTGAACATCTGCTTCTTTAAGTCTAATGAAATTAGACACATTTTCAACTTGTCATCTTGAAGTTGAATGCAAGTAACAGATAAATGTCATATGTGCTGTTCTTTGATTAGCTCTCCACTAGTAGTTAATTTGTTTAAAAAACATTTTTAGTAAGTAATTCAATAGTAAGTAATGTACTAAGTAAGTGCTTTGACTGTTCTGATATTATTGATTAGAAAATAGTATATATGAAGATTTGTAAAGACACAGGAGCCGGGTTAGTTGGGGTGTTGTTTTTACTACATAGCTATTGACAGAGAATGTAAAATGTACGTTTCCATAACTGAACACTAGGTTTGGTACAGGGAAGGACACTAAATCAAGAAGAGTGCGTTAAGTCAGTGTCAAGGCTGCTGATTGAAGAATACTCACTTATCTTTTTTTTTTTTGCTAGTTAAATGTCTATTTTATTTTATTTTATTTTATTTTTCTCATTTTTTTATTCAAGATTTCCATCTCCTCCCCTCCTCCTCCCTCTTCCCTCCCCTCCCTTCCACCCATACTCCCACTCCACCCCTCTCCAAAGACAAAGAGCCATCAGGTTTCCCTTCACTATGTTAAGTCCAAGGTCCTCCCCGCTCCCCCTAAGTCCAGGAAGGTGAGCAACCAAACTGACAAGGCTCACAGTGAGGAGAGGGTGCCAGAAATGTCCAGATCCTATTGTCATACTCATGAATATCTTGCATATCACCATAGAACCTTCACCTGGCAGAAAATGACAGAGCCCCACATAGGAGCACCAGACTGAGCTCTCAAGGTCCTGATGAGAGGCAAAAGGAGGGAGATCATGAGCAAGGAAGCCAGGACCGCGAGGAGTGCTTTTACCCATTGAGATGGTGGGACAGATCTAACAGGAGACCACCAAGTCCAGTCGGAATGGGACTGATGGGCTCACTTATCTTCTCTAGGTGCTAGAGAGTGTCTCTGACCTGTTCAGAAAATTCAATCATTTGAAGATATGAACTTCTTCAGTTCTCATGATTGTGGTAACCCAGAAAGAAAAAGAGAAGATTTAGAATTCCATTTGCAAGGCAATTAGAGGGTTCCGTGAAGTCCTTACTTGTTTGCCAGAAGCAGTAAGACAAACAGAGCTGCAGTAAGAAAAGAGCTAGTGTTCTGAAGAAAATTGTTTCCCCAAGAGAGGCAGTAAAGAGTTTGCTTAGCTACACAGTAATAATCTTTTTAGTGTTAGATAATAATATTAGGTAAAAATATGTCGACTTTGTAGAATTTTACCATAAAGTCAATTCAAGTAACTTTTAAATTCATGATTATTCTTAGTGACCACAATAATAAGTTTTTCATTTGAAATCTACTTAAAAGCATCTATTCAGATGATAGTTCTAAATGCTTTATATACTTTACAGTTAGCAAAGACATTCTACGATCTTCTGATATATTAATGCTATCAGAAGCTCTGTTGCTAAAAGAATGGGAGGGGAGTAATTTGCAATGTGGACAGCAGGACACGGGAGTCACACTTCCTATGTTCACTACTCCAGAACATGACTCAGTGGCCACAGTTATCCAGTGAGAGATTCTGAGCAGGACAAGAAATAAGACTAGGTTCTCACCGTGCCTGGTTGTTACAGAAAAGAAAGCAATGGAAAGAAATACAGAGAAAATGAGTTGGGTCTTTTATAAAAATATGGAAGTGGAAGTCAAAGACCAAATGAAAGTGTTAAATGGTTGAATTTATGGTATTGATATTTATGGAAGTATTATACTATTTCAAAACACTAGTAATATTATATGAACTGAGAAGTCTGTATTTAGGACTATATTTTTATATGCCTACCACCTTATGCATGCAAAAACAAATAAAGAAAGGAAAGGCCATGAATCTAAAATTGAGAAATAATGGGTATATAAAATACTATGGAGGGAGGAAAGTGAGGGGAAATGATATAATTATAATATAATCTCAAAAATAAAATTAATAATTTTAAAAAGGATAAATATTACTGCCAGATGTTATGTGTTTACCCAGTTGGTTTCAGTTTTGCTAGTGAAAGATCTTCAAACCTCATAGTCTTTTACAGAAATTTAAAGGAAGATAAATTTTACAGGCTTTGATGTTAGGTATTTGCTTCAAAGATACAGTATCCATCCATGTTATAAAGAAAGTCTCATTTTATGTGTTTCCTTTAATTAAATTTAAATACATTTAATTATTCATGAGTGAATACTTAATTTGCCTTTATATTTTTACTTAGTTTACTGTTAAAGAGCTTGAGATTTTTATATTATTAGTGCTTTATTATTGCTTTGTCTATAGTTTATGGTGTCAGTTTATATTGTAACAGTCTTCTGTATGTAGCCAGTTTATCATCAGGTTTGTAGATATTTTTCTGTCTTCAACATTTTTGAGACATTATATTTTAATGCAAATTTTCTTAATTTAAACTCATTTTAGAGTATAATTTTGTGTCTTGGTATGCTAATAAAAAGAGTATAAACATGTTTGTGCTTCTAAATTAGTTTGTTGATTGTAGTAAGGAGGCCACTAGTTAGTTCCCAACCACCTTGCTAGTTTAGACCCGAAATAATCACAGAGAAACTGTACTAATTAAATCACTGCTTGGCATATTAGCTCTAGCTTCTTATTAGCTAACTCTTACATATTAATATAACCCATCTCCATTAATCTGTGTGTTGCCATGTGGCAGTGGCTTGCCAGCAAAATTTCAGCATGACTGTCTCTAGCAGAGGCTCCATATTTCTCTCTGATTCCGCCCTTCTTTCTCCCAGAATACAGCATAGCTTTTCTGCCTAGTTCTGTTCTTCCCTGCCATAGGATCAAAGCAGTTCTTTATTCATTAACCAACAAAATCAACACATAGACAGAAGGACCTCCCTCACAATTGATTTATTTTCATTAATTATTATTTGAGTGGATCAATTTTATAATAATTAGTGTAATTTTGAAAATGTCATTTTATTTTATTTTTTCATGGGTATGTGTGTTGGTCTTTTTGTTATATGCACTTATATGCAGGAATCAATAAAAACTAGAGGAAGGAATTGGATCCCTTATTTAATGTTATGGAGGATTAAAAGGCTTGACTTGGGTGTTGGGAACTGTATCTAATAACTGAGAAGTACAATAAGTGTTCTTCACCATTGAGCAATCTCAAACCCCTAAAATGGATTTAAAACTAACAATTTTTCTTTGATTGACTCAGATTTCACCAGTTTATATATGTAAAAAGTGTTTAAATATTCAATATTTTATATTAATTTTTTACTAAAATGTTTTAGAATATATTGATAAGAGCTATGAATTTGTCTTGGTGTGGTGGCACAAGCTTGATACATCAGCTTCTAGAGAGAGAAGAGATCTGAAATTTAAAGTCATCCTAGTCTAAGTGGTGTGTTTGAGTACAGCCTTGGCTGCAAGAGACCTTGTCACCCTCTTATCCTCCAGTACCGTCCTTATCATAAAATATAGACTCCTTTGTCTGTCATGGACCCAAAACACTGAAGTCTAGTAGTTCAATAATTGGAAAATGACTACTCTACAGAGAGTCTTTCTCTCGTTTGTTTAATAATAGAAAATAAGCTGCTTTTCTTTCTACTTAACATTTTGTTTATGTTAGCATGCTCATTTTATACAGTTTAGAAGGTTGCAGGATATAACTCACATAGTTTTTCATGATTCAGACATTCTGCTTTACTGTGAATATTTGTGTCAAGACCATGAAATAAATATAAACCATACTTATCTAAACATTTTATTTATATTTAGCTTAATTTTTAAATGCAACCTCCTTTATTTTGTGGGAGTAAATCTGTATTATGCCCAGTGCTTAGATCAATTATGGTTTCAATAGTTTAAAATCAAAACTGTTGTGATCATAAACCGTGATTATATTATATTTATTTTCCATAGTGTTTGTGTTAGCATGAGGTTTGGAAGTCATTCACTGGACAAATGATGCTGTCATTTTGTTTGCAATAAAAAACATTGAATATCTTAATTATAATTGGAAATATTAAGCAAAATTCACTTATTTTTAAAATTAGCACAGGGCTATATTTTCTTTGGAACTTTCCAATTTCTAATTACAGGAAGGCTCATGGAGGGGTAGCTGACTTGCATCATTAATTTTAAAGAACATGTAAAGGTATTGTGAAATGAAGCTGTCATAGCTCACTGAAACATATAAAAATAATTTACCATGTGAATAAATATGAAGAAAAATTATTGTCAGTTTTGACCATATGTGAGCAAGAATTATAGCTAAAAGTGTTTTAATTTCTCTCTAATTATATATGATAACTTATTTCTAACACTCATTTTCATCTATGCTTCTGATTCCATCCTTATTTTTGTGACATTTCCCTAAAACACTTAGGATATATCTTCCTGTAAAATTCATATAGAATATGATTGGGCATCTCTTGGGTAAATTCCCAATAGTGGGATTGCTGGGTCCTGGGGTAGGTTGATCCCAAATTTCCTGAGAAACCTCCACACTGCTTTCCAAAGCGGTTGCACAAGTTTGCATTCCCACCAGCAATGGATGAGTGTACCCCTTACTCCACATCCTCTCCAGCAAAGGCTATCATTGGTGTTTTTGATTTTAGCCATTCTGACAGGTGTAAGATGGTATCTCAGCGTTGATTTGATTTGCATTTCCCTGATTGCTAAGGAGGTTGAGCATGCCCTTAAGTGTCTTTTGGCCATTCGAACTTCTTCTGTTGAGAATTCTCTGTTCAGATCAGTGCCCCATTTTTTAATTGGGTTAATTAATATTTTAAAGTCTAGTCTCTTGAGTTCCTTATATATTTTGGAGATCAGGCCTTAATGTGGCTGACGGTGGAGGAGGACTGAGAAACCAAGGACAATGGCAATGAACATGAACTCTACAGCATGGACGGGCTCACTGTGAGCCTTGTCAGTTTGGTTGCTCACCTTCCTGGACTTAGGGGGAGCTGGGAGGACCTTGGACTAAACATAGTGAAGGGAACCCTGATGGCTCTTTGTCTTTGGAGAGGGGTGGAGTGGGGGTATGGGTGGAAGGGAGGGGAGGGAAGGGGGAGGAGAAGGGGAGGAGATGGAAATCTTGAATAAAAAAATGAGAAAAAAAATTCATATAGAATAAATCATAAGGCTTCTAGAATATCGGGAACATAGAGTGACCCTATCTACCGTAGTGTAAAAGGGAAGAGATTTGGATCTTAGAGTATGGCATAGCTGTTGTTTTCCTATACGTTTTCACTGTGTGAAATGTTGAGGTTCATTCTAACATTTAATACACTGGTATCATGCCTTAATATCTTCTTACTAAACTTCTTTGTCCATCCTGCCTTAGCTCTGAAGGACAAGTGGTAATCTAAGTAGTGATCATCTTAATTTATAATAAATGCCTACTGCCTGATCCAGTGATTTTATAGGATTTGTTTCAGATCACTGCTTTCTTGGCTATGGTGAGTGAATGGAGGTTTAGTGCATATGTCTTTTGTGGAACTGACCTTATGACAGTATCTAAATAACTGTTGTAAAATAAATAAATAAATAAGTGATCATATAGCAGAATTACAAATGTGAAGTAATGTTGGTTATTGAAACATCTCAGTTTTTTTCAGAATAAACACATTGTTCTTATATACAAAATATTTGTAGCAGTAAACATGCATGCCTAAAATACATGGACATGAATATGTATATGAATGTATATTCACACATGAGAATAATTCACAGGAAAAGATATATCTTTTGGATTGTAACTATCCGAGGAAAACAAATCAGAAAACCTGAATATTTACACAGAAGATTTGTAGAAACACTTATTACGGATGAAACAGTCAATGTTTTTTGTTACTTAATTACTTCTAGCATTGTAATAAAATGCTTCCATGAGTAACATGTTGATGTTTTTTCATATTTGAACATTTAATACCCGGAGATTAGCAGTTAAGACATTGTGGCATGTTTTATATAAATGCTTATGAGCTTCAGTGGATGTATCTTGGTAAATAATTAAGTTGAAAGTCTCTAAATTTGTTTGAGGTAGAGCTTCTCTTTTTACCTGTGTATTGTCATGAATTTTCATTCATAGCTGATTGGCCCTTGTCCTTCTGTTTCTTTATCATTGACTCTGTCGACTTTATTGCAATGCCTCATTTGCAAAAGGGCTAAGGAGGACTATGCTTTATCCTTTAGAGGGTGAAAGAGATTATAAAGAACACCCATTTCCTGAAGTTCTTACAAAGGAGGAAAATCTCATTCTCCACATTGTTGATTCTGTGGAGACATCATAGATGGTAAAGTTTGTGTCTTTATAGTCCTAGGTTGAGCTGCCTTTCTTTGTTTGATCATAAAAGTTATTATGATAACTATTGCAAAATTAAAATACACTAACCACTGTGACATATCGCTGACTAGGTACTAAAATCTGGAGAAACTGCTTTTATTTTGCAGTATTTCACTTATCTATTATGAAAACAGGATAAGTTTTGCAACGTTCTTATGCTATAATATGATAAATTTAATGAAATTTCCAACATTCCATCATGTGCATAAAGAGAAGTACTACATACTTTCCCAATTTTTTATAAAGAACACATTAATTTATTAGAAGTTCCAATAAATTCAGACATTTACAAACATTTAAACTGAATATGATTTTGAACTGTACTCTAAGATATATTTTGCCTGTTCTGGTGGTAGATGAGGCAGGGCTCTGATCAGATAATGAGGACTTACATTCTGATGTATATTTATGTTTGGAAAAGGTTAAAATGCATTTCAGTGCGACATTTCAAAAAGCTCATAAAGACGGATGAAAGCTGACCCTTTAAAGTTAGACTATTGACTCTTTTCTCACCAAAGTAGATACTATTATCACCAATACTTTAAATGTGACTACTTAAAGTATTTAATAATTTATCTCAATTTCAGCACTTTGTTATGCAACTATACTTTTAAAAATGTATGATATACTTTTTAAACGGCAAAACAAAGAAACATCAGCTTGTACATAATAATTTCATAAACTTGAATGTGAAACTGTTGTCTCATATTTCAGATTCACATGAAAAGATTTTTCTTCAGTATCTCCTTGACAATAATGCAAAACCAGAGCATTGTCACAGAGTTCATACTCCTTGGGCTTTCACAGAATGCAGAAGTTGAGAAAATATTGTTTGTTGTATTTTTGTTGATCTACCTTGCAACTCTTTGGGGCAACATGATAATCGTGGTGACCATTATCTACAGCCCTGCACTGCTGGTTTCCCCCATGTACTTCTTCCTGATATTCCTGTCCTTATTGGATGCATGCACTTCTTCTACAGTCACACCCAAGATGATTGTAGACTTCTTCTATGAGACAAAGACCACTTCCTTTGAATGTTGCATGACACAACTCTTTGCTATCCACTTCTTCACTGGAATAGAGGTGATTGTCCTGTCAGCCATGGCCTATGACCGTTATGTGGCCATTTGCAAGCCGTTACACTATTATTCCGTTATGACCCGAAGGCTCTGTGGTATTTTGGTGGCAATATCCTGGATTGGAGGCTTCTTGCATTCTATCATACAAGTTACTTTCACTTTGCAACTGCCATTCTGTGGGCCTAATGTCATTGATCACTACATGTGTGACTTGTTCCCATTACTAAAACTTGCCTGTACTGACACACACATATTTGTCATTTTGGTGTTTGCTAACAGTGGATCTATCTGCATCATAATCTTCTCTATTTTGCTTGTCTCCTATGGTGTCATATTGTACTCTCTGAGAGCCCACAGCTCTGAAGGGAGACTGAAAGCTCTCTCTACCTGTGGATCCCATATTACTGTTGTGCTTTTGTTCTTTGTGTCATGCATATTAATATATGCACGACCTACGTCTTCCTTCTCTTCTGAAAAAAATGCACTTGTATTTGCTACCATCATTACACCACTTCTGAATCCTATAGTTTACACTTTCAGGAATAAGGAAATGAAGACTGCTATCCAGAAAATGTGGAAGAAAATAATAATGGCTTCTGATGACTATTAAAATATTTCACTTTCAATTGTGGAGAGACATCCTGGTGTTTAAGAGCTTAGGTTGTACAAACAAAAAATATTATTAAAGAATTTCAGCACACAAGTAAAGTTAGACATAATAGCACACTTTTCACAAAACGCTGGTTAAGAGAGTTAGTGTAGAGCCCAAGTGCCTTACCAAAACAAGTGAGACCACGTTTCACTGAAGATCTTGTCTTAAGGAAATGAGGTAGAGAGAGTAATAAATACAGTCAGGGCCTTACTTTTTCTAAGCTTGCATGTGGACAGGTACACATACCATCAACCTCTCATTTGTGTACACATATACATACTAGTCATATACACACACACACGTAAACACAAAGATCAATAATTACATTTACAAAACTAAACAAAACATTTAAGAAGTCACTAATGGGACAAGTATTTTGTGAATTAGTCATTTTGAAAAGATGGCATCATTTTATATAAGATGCATTAACCTTGGAGTGGGAAATCTGTGTTTCTGAGATCATTTTCACTATTAATTGATTAATTAATATTAGTTTGTGAAAGTTAAAGCTAGTTTAATTTTATACTTTTGAAAATTGAGTTATTTTGGAAAGCACTGGAAGGGGTAGAGTTATTCTACTAAATAAATATGTATTTGATTTAAGAGACAGAAATGTTTGTAAATGCTCCAAGTAAAATGGGTCCACACATGACATTGTGAGAATTCAAAATCTAGAAATGCATAAGCTCATAGGTAAAGCATAGGCAAAACTTCTAAGTGATGCTGGATCATTTAAACAGTGGGTTTATTAATGCCTAGAGGAAAGTTGAGTTAGGTCTTAAATTTCTAAAAGGGTTAGTCAATTAATATTTATAAGGAGTGATGTGACTATGCTTCTTGAATGAGTCATGGATTTGATTTTCTGGGATAAAACCAAGGCTACAGTGTAAACCAAAGGCTAATATTGACTGTTACCTAAGATGTACATATACCAAACACATATCTCCTGTCTTAGGGTTTCTATTGCTCTGAGGAGTCACCATGACCATGGCACTTTCTATAAAGGAAATATTTATTTGAGGTGACTGACTGTTTTAGAGGTCTAATTATTATTATCATGGTGGGACATGGCAGCCTGCAGATAAACATGGTGCTGCAGAAGGAGCTGAGAGTGGAGAATGAGCTACATATTGGTCCCACAGGCATCAGGAAGTAAACTGAGGTACTGGGTGTTATCTTGAGTATAGGAGACATCAAAGTCCACCCGCAAAGTGAAGCACTTCATCCAACAATGCCATAACTGCTCTAACAAATTCACACACCCTAGTTGTGTCACTCCCTATGAGCTTATAAAGATCAACTACACATAAACTATCACAACAGAGAAGACTATCAAGAGGAAGCAGATTTGTAACTAAATAAATAAATTTTAATTTATTTTATGATTTTAACATTTATTTTCCCTTTATTTGTTTGGATTTTTGGGGAAATTTCACATATGTAAAAGTATTTGCATCCTCTCATCCATTCCTTCTGTGTTTTTCACTCTTCTCAAATGTGTGCCCTTTTGTTCTCTAATAATTATACTTTATACACATATACACACACATACATAAAACATATAGGTCTATAAAACATGCAGGTCTCAAAGTAGGGATGGCAAAATATTATAAATGGAGGAGAAGGATGGGAAGGGCTAAATAACACTAAGGATGTCTGAAAAATAATAACAAGAGATCATGCTATTAAGAATCTTAAAATATAATACATATGTTTGTATATAAGTACAAATACACATTTTAAATGAAACTTTCTCACCTGAGCTGACAATGTTTTCTACAAAAGCCAATGATGAGCTAACAAAAACATTAGAAGCAGGCATATAAAGTCCTGCTTTGAAGTTGGTTGGAATTTTACAAGAATCTCCCAAAACATGCAGTATATTCCTTATGTCCTTGTTTGCCTCCAGCAGATGAAGGTAAGTTTTTATTGCTGAAGATGGCATGCACTTCAGACACAGGGCTCAGAGACCCTTAAATTGAACTGATATAAATATCTCCTCACTGAAGATTAATTTAACTATAATTACTAGCATGGTATTATGAACCTTAAGGTGCAGTAAGGGTGCACATACCACTGCTGTAACCTAGAAATCTCTATTTGAACTTAATTCCTTCCAATAAGCAAAAAAATCATGCCATGTACCTAAAACTAAGTCAAATAATCATAACTACTGACTTCATTCATCTATGAGGAGAACCTATAACACCTTTCAAAAGCCATCATTTCCTCTAACTACTTTCTAATTACTGTTCACTGTACCCACAGATAAGAAAGTGTATTCATGATTCATCACATGTAAAACATATTTTTGTAACATACTGATATCATTACAGAAAAACAAAATTAATCAGATGTAGATGTTTGGAGCCCAGTCCCAATGAATACATCTATAAAACAATGTCCTGCCTCTAGGGTCAAGATTGCAAAAACCAGAGGATCAGGAAAATCGTTTTGAAACTTTAACTTTGGGTAGTGTCAGAATGCACACCCATAAAATTACACCAACATGATCTCCAAAATAGAACTTAAGAAGGGTGAAACAATAGATGTGCCAAAGTGGATGGAGGGAAGACTATGCAGCCTCAGTTCAACACACTGACCTGCAAGAAGTAAGGAATTCTGAGAGCAGAAGTAGCCTTTTCCAGAGAAGATCTCACCAATTGGTTATCTAATGAAATATGTTGAGCCCCCAAAATTATATATACAAGCAACGTTATACAAACTAGCATAAGATATTTATATTGGGGACATGCAAACCAAGTGAGCTTTTATTCTTTCTTTTTTTTCTTTATTTTTAGTTACATCAGACTTAATGGCAAATATCCACAGTTCTACAGAACAAGGTCAGCAGGCCACATAAGAATGATATACTAATCGTTACGGATGACTTCAGAGCAAGAGTGGGATCTAGAAAAAGAATGGACTATAGTGTCATGGAAATATATGGATTCAGACAAAGGAAAGATAGAAGGGAAAAACTGCTTGACCTCTGCTATGCAAATGATTGGTACATATTGAACACAAAATTCAAGCAGGCAAACATCAAGATGCTGGATGTGGGAATCCCCTGACAAATGCACATACTGCCAAACTAACTGCATTCTGATTAGCAAAAAACTCTTATTTAGCATCTAAAAACAGTTGATAATTTTCTAGTGCTGATTGAATGTCAAATTTCCAGCTTGTTATACCCAACATTCAACTGAAACTTAGGAGAGGCATGCCAGGCAGGATGAACCCGAAGACTGATCATAAAGAACTGATGAAGTCAGCTGTAAGGAGGGAGTATAAAAGAACCACTGAGAAAAAGATGAGGGAAAGTATTAAGTAACCCTTTACAAATATAGAAAGTAAATAGGATAAAATTAAAAGAGCTATACAGGAGGCACCAAAGGAAGCTTGGTTATACAAAAATGGCAACACCGGTAGAATGGCTCAGTTCAGAGATTATAAAACTGGGAGAAGAAAGAAAGAAGCTAAGGAACAACTAAGAGGCAATTCACAGGCAGCAAAGCACCACAAATATCTGTGCATGGAGGTAAAAAAAAGTGAAGATGGATAGAGAGCTGTATATACAAGGTACATGATGATATCAAGGAGGCTAGACTCCATAAAAAACACAGTTTTTTTCTATGACACTTTCAGACAGATAACTGACAGATATGCTCCTCAGATTCAGATGATTAAAGGTGGGCAAGGTCATTTATTAACATAACCAGGGGAAGCAAAACAAAGATGAAGACAATACTCTGACACCCTATATAGTAACCTCAATTCTGTCAATGTAGACTACAATGAGAAACACTCTGGCAGGCACTTAAACACCAGAGATGATGTACATATTTTAAATATTGGCAGGAGCAAGAGAGAGAAAGCTTTCAAGAAAGTGAAATGCAGGAAGACCCCAGGAGTCGAGGGCATCGTTGTGGAAGACCTGGAGGTGGCTACAATAGGATAAGGGGCCAAGGTACTTCTCAGATTCTTCAGAGGCATATGGAAGCATAACATGATTCCCACTGAAAAGAAGCATGCAGTCACAATTCCCATACACAAGAAGAAGGACAAGCTGGACTACTCAATTTATAGGGGCATTAGTTTGTTGTTCCATAGCAGCAAGATATTTTCCTCCATTATCCCTAAAATAATCAAGGGCAGAACAGAGGAAATCATAGCAGAGGCCCAGTGCAGATTCAGAACTAACGGGAGCACAAATGATCAGAACTTTGAGGCAGCTGGCAGAAAAATATGAAGAATTTGCAAAAGACTTATATGTCTGTCACATTTATTTAAGAAAGGCATTCAATAGCATTTGGAGGAAGAGACTTTGGGAAACAATGAGGCTCTACAGATATCCAGTGCAAATCATAAAAATACTAGAAAATGCCTACAAAGATACCTTTACATCAGTCAATGGCTGTGGAGAACTAAATGATTAGTTTAAGACAACCATAGGAGCGTTTCAGAGATGTGTCCTCTCACCACTGCTCTACAATATATTCCTGGATTAATAATAGCAATAATCCTGGAGGATGAGGAGATAGATGTGCATATACTGAATCAATAACGAGTGTTGTGTCAATCATACGTCACTACTTGCTAAAAGTCCAAAGGAGCTGCAGACAATGGTAAATAGAGTGGTGGAAGTAAGTGAATGCTTGGTATGAAAGCAAACATGAAGAAGACTGAGATATAACACATGGTAAGGGCACACAAGGATTTTAACATTGTAATAAAGAATCAGAACCTCAAACAAACAGCAAACTTTGTCTATCTGGGAGAAAACCTCAGTTCAAAGGAGGGAACTACTTCAGATGTCAAGAGGCAGTAGGGGTAGGGAGGATTACATTCCAGGCACTAGAAAAGGTTTGGTAAGCAAAAGACACAATGACAACAATAAGATGACAAGTATATGAGACACTTGTGTTGAGTTGCTGTCTTTAAAACTACGAAACCTGGACTCAGAAACACTCCTCATAACAGTGGCTAAATTTGTTTAAGAGGGCATGACTCAGGAGTGCTCCAAGCAATTTTACCGATAATGAGATATTTAACTGAGCCCTCCCTCAGAATTTGTTTTCAGTTCTTTTGTGGATATTTACCATTAACTCTGGTGTAAGTAGAAAGAAAGAAAGAAAGAAAGAAAGAAAGAAAGAAAGAAAGAAAGAAAGAAAGAAAGAAAGAAAGAAAGGAAGGAAGGAAGGAAGGAAGGAAGGAAGGAAGGAAGAAAGAAAGCAATCAAGCAAGCAAGCTCACTTGGTTTGCATGTCCTCAATTGTTGGGGATGATAGATAGTTTTCAATATAAATATGTAGAGAATTTATTGAAAGGATTTCTGAGGGGAAGGCAACTGAATTTACAAGATAATGGACTACTCATAAATTATAATAGTAATGCCAAGAGTGACATCTTGATGTTGTTAAATTTAACTCTCTGCATTATAAAAGTAAGACATGAGCAGGAAAGTGTTTGTGAACATGTGTAAATTCATATAAATTTCAAATCATGTTTGTTGTAAAACAATATTTTTCAAATAAGGTTGTATTATTAAAATAATTTCAGAATACTTATGTCTTAACTCTAAAATATATTCAGTTATTTCTTATCATTTTCTTTTCAGTGATTCTTTGAGATTTCAATACAAGGTATTTATTTTATTCTTTTCTTGTCCCACATTTTTTTCTGTTCTTTATCTGTGTAGTGTTCACATGCAGGTAATTGGTACCTCATATTCTGATTCTTTTTCATTTACTGGCTCCTTGGTGGAGAAGCCTCATTCACATCTGGACATAGGAAGACAATTCTTTTAATAAACTTTTGAAGGGCGTGGTTGAACGGTAATTAGAATTAACCAGACCAGCTCAAAAACAAGGAATATAATTTAATAATTGGAAAATGGAGACACTCACACGACCGGGGTCCAGCAAGCACCACACAAGCACCATACGCAGCCGAGAGAGACAAAACAAGGGGTGGGCACCTGGATTCCCAGGTCCTTCTTCCCTGGCCCCAGGCAGCCACACCCTAGCCAAATGTGATTGGCTGAGCTTCCCCATCATCTCCCTCGTTTGTCTAAACAAGATCGAACCAAACCCAATACAACTATATACAATAGGAACAGATACCTAATATAAAATTACAAGCAACAAACAATATTAAGTAAGAAACATATAACAAAAGTTTTACTAAGCATTCTATACTTAGTAAAGGAGTCTAAATAATGAACTGAAATTGAGTTTAGCTAAATCATGAGGAGGGTAACTACAATTATCTAATCTTCAACTCTATCAAAGATCTGAGAAGGGAAGTAATATTACTTAAGCAACCAGGAAGTACAAACGAGAAACTTCCAAAATGTGCAACAAATGACAGAGACAACTGACTACCTGGGCAATCACCCAAAGTCTCATTTGCAATGTTGAGGCAACCAACTTTGGCTAAGGCCTAACATAACTGACATACCATTTTCAAAGGCAAGACACGTTTTAGAACTATCTTACCCTGTCTTGGCAGGAAAAGACAATCCTGTTTTTATCCATTTATGGATACTCTGTATCTCTGTCAGTGGTCCAGGTATGGGCTCTTCTTTGTCTAAAGGCCAGTTCTGCCAAGAAGAAGACAAGCTCCAAGTGGAGTGTCTTTGGTGCTCAACATTCTCTCAGGAGTAGAGTGGTGTTGCCAGGAGTGATTGTGTCTCACTACCATGGAACTCTAGGTTAGATTAAAGGCCATTTTCTACAGCTCTTTGAAGAGGTTGAAGATTATACTATCAATACTAAATATAATCTCTACGTATCTAAAGAACCTGACTAGCCTCAATATAAATATGACAAACATATATGACTATTGATTTATAATTCTCGATACCTATTTAACTTGAAGACTAAGAGAATAAACAACTGTGCATAAGAGAATAAACAACTGTGCAATAAATGAGGACAATGACCTCCAAATGTAAACAATGTATATCATTACATAAACAATATATAAGTATCTTATCAGAGGTAGAAATGCACACTGCAATATGGTAAATATATATCAATACAATATATATATATCAATACATAACAAATGTTTTAAACAGAGGTAGAAGCATACTCACATACAATATTCAATATAATTTAACTTTGTATCAATATACAAGAATCGATACCAATATAATTTTTAAAAAACAATAACTCACAAATACCAATCTATTATCCCATCACCAATTATCCCTCTTCTTTTTTTTAAAAAAAGTCTTATTAACTTTATGTATATGACAGCTTCATTGACTTTATGCCAGAAGAGGACATCAGATCCCACTATAGATGATAGTGAGCCACCATGTGGTTGCTGGAAATTGAACTCAGGACCTCTGGAAGAACAGCCAGTGTTCTTAACCATTGAGCCAACTACCTCATGGGCCGGGGTCCAGCAAGCACCACATGCAGCCAAGAGAGACAAAACATGGGGCCGGCATCCGGATTCCCAGATCCTTGTTCCCTGACCCCAGGAGGCCACACCCTAGCCAAATGTGATTGGCTGAGCTTCCCCATCAAACTTTCTTTTCAAAGTCCTCTGGAGAAACATGAAAAACCAGAGATTTCTCAGTGAATTAATATTGAGGGGCTTCCACAATAACAGAAGTTGAAAAATATGATTTTAGCACTTTTATTGTTGTACAATGAAATTATTATGGACCATGCACACACAGAGAGATGCATACACACACACATAAACCCACAAAAACCCACACAAATACAGACACACACACAAATGCACTCACAGACACAGACACATAAAACACTCACACACAATCATCTATACTTTTGAATGTCTTATGTACTTCTTGTCCCTCCAGTATGAATTTATTTCTTGTGTTATACACAAGATGCTTGTAGACTTCTGTGAGAGGACCATCTCATTCGAGTATTTGCAGACCATCCGTTACTATGTTTGAGGTGATTGTCCCAACAACCATAGCATATGACTGCTATGTGGCCATTTGAGAGGCCTAGCACTACTCTGAGGTCATGAAACAAAGACTCTGTAACTTTCTGGTAGGAGTGACTTGGGCAGGGGACTTTTTGCATTTTATCTTACAGATTAATTTACAATTGCCCTTCTGGGGACCCAATGCCAATGATTGCTTCATATGTGGTTTGTTCCCATTGCTGAAGCTTACCATCACTGACATACAAATTTTGTCAATGACAACAATGGTTTTATCTTCTTATTCTTGTCAACTATGGTGTCATCTTTTTCTCTCTGAGAGCCAACAGATCTGAAGGGCAATGCAATTTTATCTCTACCTTTGGCTCTTATATCCTAGTGTAGTTTTCTTCTTTGTTCCAGAAGTATTTATTTATGGACTACTTATATCCCCACTATTCTTTGAGAAGACATGGTTATATATGCTGTCGTATTGAAATCATTGTTCAAAGCTATGGTTTACTTCTTTAGGAAATCAAGAATGCCATCAGAAAAAAAGGGAAAGACATTGATAATTGTTTCTGATGAGTATTAAAATGCTATATTTACAGATCTGGGGAGATGTCTAATTGGTAAGTTCACATGCTTTGCAAGTATGAGAGACAGTTTGGTGAGTCAGAATTCAAGACAAGACAGACATGGGGACATATCTTTAACTTAGGGTTGCTAAAATACAGAAAAATCCCCAGGGGCTAACATGTCAGCTAATCTGTCAGGAATGCAAAAAGCACAAGTTTCATTCAGATGACTTGTCTCAAGAAAATAATACACATATACAAGTAGATGGACATAGTCAGCGCCCTTATCTGGGCTTTGTTGACTTGTGCAAGTGTACTAATTTCCACATACAAAAACATAAAAAAGAACATTACACTTGGAAAACTTATTGTTAAGAATAAAGAGTCAATATCTATTCATGCAAGCATTTATGCATTAATCATGATTTATAAAGAGAACACATTGTTCTACAGAGAAGATATTTATATTAGAATTTAGTAGAATCCAATTAGAGACACAGCCAAAAAAATCACATATATATATAGACACTTAATTTTTGATAAGAGACCAGAAACACAGACTTGGAAGAGACAGCTTCTTTAGCAAATGTTTCTGGTCAAACTTAATTAATCATGTAGAAGCCTGAGACTAGACCCTATTTATTAATTTGCACAAAATTTAAGTTCAAATGGATCAAAGGCCTCAACATAACATCAGATATATTGTACATGACAGAAAAGAAAATGTGGAATGCCCTTGAACTCATTGGCACAGATAAATACTTTCTGAAAAGAACAAAGTTATCACAGGCACTAAGAACAACAATTGATAAACAGGACCTCATGACACTAAGAAGCTTCTTCATTGCATAGGACACTGTAATTTGGCCAAAGCTGTAACCCCAAGAGAGGGTTAATTCCTAAAGTATATAAAGAACCCAAGAAAGTACATGTCTTAGTTAGAGTTTCTATTGCTGCAAAGAAAAACCAGGTCCAAAAAACAAGTTGAGGAAAAAAAATTTATTTGGCTTATACCTCAGGATTTTTGTTCATCACTGAAGAAAGTCAGGACAGAAACCCAAACAAGGTAGGATCCTGGAGAAAGGAGCTGATGCAGGGGCCATGGAGGGGTGCTGATTAGGACTTGCTTTCCATGACTTTTTTCTGCTTTCTTATAGAACCCAGAACCTCCAGCCACACAGGGCTGTCACCACTCACCATTGGCTGGACCCTTCCCTGTTGATCACTAATGGAAAAAGTGCTTTACAACTGGATATCACGGAGGCATTTCCTCAACTGAAGCTCCTTCTGTGATGACTCTAGCTTGTGTCGAGTTGGCATACAAAACATGCCAGTATAGAAAATATTAATAAAACAATAACCCAGGTTAAAAAGTGGGGTACAAACCTAAACAGAGAATTCTTAATAGAGGAATATCAAAGAGCTCTGGAACACTTAAAGAAATGTTCAACACCTTTAGTCATCAGGGATATATAAATCAAAACTATTTTTAGATTTCATCTTACATAAGTCAGTAAAACCAATGACACCTGCTGGCAAGAATGTAAAGTAACACACACACACATTGCTAGTGGGAGTACAAACTTGTACAGTTGCTATGGAATTCAGTGTGGATCATGGCTGTCTGTATACATCAAGTGAGGCTTTCTTCCTTCTGCAAAGACACTTGCTCTGCCATGTTTATTGTTGCTTCATTTATAATAGTCATATGATTTTTTGAGATGTATTATCATATGTGGATTTGAATTGATGTGGAGGAGGGAGAATCAGCGAGGATAAGAGGGATGGGAACCATGATCATACTGAATATATTTTATGAAAAAAATGTCCAAATATGTATAGTTACTGAATCATGATACCTCTGAGTATTTCTTTATATATATTCCTGCCTCAGTATATTTATCTATGTACTTTTATAATATAATTATTAGAAGACATCAAAAATTCAACTACTCATCTTTAGAAACATCTGCATATGTATTGGTTTTTAAAAATTTAATACAGAAATATAGGATTATAAATTAGAGAAAATGTGTGGGCTATAAGATAACTGTCACAGAGATAACTGACATCTCACGTCCTGTTTATATTTTCTTGCTTGTTACTTCAAATTTCTTTTTATATTAATTGCTTAGATTTTTAAAATTCCATATTTAATAATATCTTGCCTGAATGTATATATGTGCAGCATGTATGTGCCTGGTGCCCGCAGAGGTCAGAAGAAAACTTTGTATCACCTGGAACTAGATTATAGTTGGCTTTGAGCCACCATGTAGGTGTTGTGAATTAAACATGGTTTCTCTCTAAGAACCACAGTACTCCTAAGTACTGAGTTATTTCTCCTTCCCCTTTCCCCCTTTTTAAGTTTTATGTTTTGAACTAAAAAAAAAAACTTATAGTATTTCTGCATTATATATAAATGTTAAATAATCATAAACATATTTTTTTCTATATTCTTCCTTAATGATATTTAAAAGTATTGTTTGTACTTTTTAAGCTCTGCTTTTCATATACAAATAGATGATAAAGAATTAAGCAAAGAAGGAAAAGTTGTTTTGTTATTTTTTGTTAGCAAGGTACTAGTAGTTTAAATTGAGTTGAATACAGAAATTGTTAGTATCTGAATGCTGAACATTAAAGATCTCTTATCACCTACTATGGGATGTAATTCATGGGACAGACATGTGACATTTAAGTTAAAGGAGAATACTCTACCCTCTGAAACAAACAGTCGAGTACTGTCATGTCATAAGTTACTTAATTTCTACTTATTGGAGTTGTGCAAACAGATAAGAAGGGTAGAAACCAACACTTAAGAATTATAAAATTCTGTAGACTATTTGACTTGTTTCATTGTTTAAATGATCTAAGAGACAACTTTTAAGATTTCCCTCAAGCAGCAATATCAAGGCTGCATCCCTTTTCTTAAAGTGATCTTCAAGATCCTTTCACATATTGTGAAGATACACTATATCCGCCCAAATCTAGAAAGTCCACTTATGCTTTTTAACTTATGATATAAGTCAAAGATTTTGGCCCAAGCCTAAGATTCCAGTGTTTCTGAAGCAAAGAAAGAACAAGTTCAATCTCGAGTATGGAGTAAAACAGATAACCCCCAACCAAGCCACAAATGCTGTAGATACACAACCTGAAGAAATTTAGTTTAAGTGAACAACATTCAAATTAACATATACCTTTAAAAACAGATTTTCATAAAATATTTTTCTTTGAAGAGTTGTCTTGGATACTTTATTTCTCAAACAGTATACATTTCATGTAGGAATTAGTGAAAGCATTTTTTACGAAAGAACCCATAAACTATTATGTTTAATGAGTACCCAAACATTGTGCTTAAATGTACTAGAGAAACATTGTATTACATCCATATTATAGCAGTGTTCTTTCTCTAAATACAGTGTTACATGAAACAATTATTATATACAAACCTATTATTCAAAAGAAAAATAGCATATGTGGACTTATAAAATTCTTATTTAAAAAGAACATTGAATGTGAAAGACAAAAATACAAAAGTCTTTCTAGTGGCAGATTTCAGCATATAAGGAAAATGAAAAAGAATCTCTTTTGGAAACATTAAGCTCTTTCTAACCATTTTAATAAAAAAGTGTTTTAAACACTCAAGCAAGTATTCAAGAAAAAAATTATATCTCAAACACATGCAGAAAGAAATACTAAAAACTCAGGGGAATAAGAATAACTCTCCCAGATTGGTCACCTCTTAGAGAAACCTCTATAAATCTACTGATAACACAGTAGGAAGACTTGGCTTTTTTATTTTTCTTGCATCCTGAGACCATGCTGATGGCAGAACCTGAGAAGAAATGCTAACATGTTTTCCATTAACTTCCAGGATCACTGTTTTCTCTCTCATGTGTACAGGGTAGTCAGACACAAATGGAATTTTGGTAACCATGAATGGACTTCGCTAGAAAGAATAGGTGATATCTAACTTCAGACTTTTCTCAGATGTGCTGCCTGGTGTTCTATTTAAGGTACATTTCAACATTTTCACTAATGAGTTTAAATTATACGGAGTGCTTTTAAGTGTGGATGCTATGTGTAAGGGTACTGTGTTTAAAGAATGGAAAGTGCATACTATTCCCAGCTGTGTATATGGGTTACATACACTCTGGTGTTCAGACTCCTCATCATTAGTGTGGACATCATGATTATATTATTATGAGAAATGGATACATCAGTGATGAAAATGACATAAATAGAACTCAGAGGACAGAACTTTTCAACTAATAATTTCTCAGATGCTAAAAAACTCAGTTGTCAGAGTGAGCACATGGTCGTTCCTTCCTTTATTCTTCCTACTTCTTTCCTTCCTTCCTTCCTCCTTTCCTTCCTTCATGTGAACAGCTGCTTCTTTAAGTCTAATAAAACTAAATACATTTTCAACTTATCTTGAAGTTGAAAGCAAAGAGACATGAGAAATGATTTTTATCTATTATCTCTCCATTAGCAGTTTGTTTTTTTGAAAAAATTGTTTCAGCAAGTAACACAGGCGTTCTTACTCTTCTGATATCATTGCTTAGAAAATAGTATGTTTGAAGTTTTGTAAGGAATGATGACACAGGACCTGGGTTAGTTGGGGTGTTTGTCAATGACAGATAATATTAAATATATTTTTCCATAACTGGACACTAAGTATGGTACAGGGAAGAGTTCTAAATCAGGAAGAATGCCTTAAGTCCCTGTGTAGTCTGCTGGTTTAAGTATGCACACTTAACTTTCTCTGGGCTATAGAAGGTGCTTCTGAACTGTTCAGACCAAAAAGGATTGAAACTGCTTCGGTGCTCATGGTGGTGACTCAGTCTCTCTTAACATCAACAAAATTACACAAACAGTAAGAAGGAACTTTTAGGAAAAAAGTAGAATTCCTTAGCAAAGCAATAAAAGGGAATAGTAAATCCTTTCCTGTTTTACAAGAACAGCAAGACAAGCAAAACTGAGGCATTTTGGGAAAACAACAGAGAAAAAAGAATTAGTAATCTGAAGAGAATACTTTGCCTAGAGAGTGACAGTAAGGAATTTATATAGCTATTAACTACACAGCAATAAGATTTTTACTGCTAAAAAATAATCTTAGGTAAAAATATGCTGGTTTTGTAGAATTTTACCATAGAGGACAATTTCCAGTAACTTTTAAATTTATCAATATTCTTTGTGACCACAATATTAAGTTTTTCACTTGAAATATACTTAAAAGCAACTATTCAGGATGATATTTTCCTACTAATCCCTTGATAGGTATGAATGTTTTATACACTTTGCAGTTAACAAAGCCACTGCATTAATTTCTGTTATTAATATGCTATCAAAAGCAATGGTGCTAAAAGGAATGGGAAGGAAGTATTTGCAATATGGACAGCAGGACACAGGGAATCAAATTTCTCAAGTTCACTACTCCAGAACATGGTTCAGCGGCCACAGTTGTGTAGCGAGGGATTCTGAACAAGACAAGAAAAAGATTAGGTTCTTACAGTGTCTGACTGTTAGAGAAAAGAAAACAATGGAGTGTCTGGGAAGAAATACAGAGAACATGAGTTAGTTCCTATATGAGAACATGGAAACAGAAGTCAAAGAGCAAATGAAAGTTTTAAACAGTTGAATTTATGGTATTGCCGTTTGTGAAAAGATTATAATACTTTTCAAAACTCCTAAAGGTAAGATTATATGGACTGAGAAGTCTGTATTTAGGGCTATATTTAATATGCTCACACAGAAATACGTGAGACAATAAATGATGAAAAGAAAGGTTCCACATGGAAGTCTATGGAGGAAAGAGAGTGAAGGCCAAAAATGATATATTTATACTATAATCTCAGAAATATCATTGTAATGTTAAAAAGGAAAAATCGTTACTGTCAGATGCTATGTGGTTATCCTGTTGACTTCACTTTTGCCAGTGGAAGCTTTGCAAACCTCAGAGCCATTTACAGTAATTTAAAGGAATGTTTAATTTTAAATATTTGGTTCATAAAAACTAAATCCATTATTTATAACATAAGTTAATATTATTTTATGTTTTTCCTTTTATAATATTAAATACATTCAAATATTCATAAGTGGACAGTTAATCCTCTATTTTTCACGTAATTTACTGTTGAAAAGCTGAGGCTTGATATTATTACTTCTTTATTAAGTGTATTTTCTATAGAATCATAGTGTGATTTTAGTTTGTGATAGTCTTATATAAACAGCTACCTTATTATGATTGTTTTAGATAGTTTTCTGTTTAAAATATTTTGAAAGTATTATATTCTAGTGTAAATTTTCTTCATTTAACTTTGTTTTATGTTTTATATTCTAATGTAAATATCCTTCATTTAACTTTATTTTGGAATATAATTTAATAACTGGGAATTATAATAAAAAGAATATAAACATGTTCATGTTTCTATTTTTTTGCAGATGTATTTTCCTGAATTAATATTTGAGTGTATAAATTTTATAATAATTGGTATCATTTTAAAATGTGGTTTTCTTTTATTTTTATTTATGGATATGTGTTTTTTCATAATTGATATATGCCATTATTCTGCAGGAGTCTACTACAGCCAGACGAGGAATTGAGCTTCTGACCTAGAGTTAGAGAGGGCTGTGCCACCTGATCTGGTGCTGAAAGTGAATTCAGGTTCCCTGGGTGAAAATGAGAGCTCTTAACTATTGAACCCTCTCTCCAGCATCTAAAATGTCATTGTAAACTGACATTTGTTCTTTAGCTGATTCAATTTTCATCAACATATGCATGTGGACACTGTTTAAATATTCAAAATTCAAATCTTTTTTTGAAGGATAGTTTGTAGAATGTGTTGATAGGAAATAAGGATTTGGCTTGGTGTGGTGACCTAGGATTGATATACAAACATCTAGAGAGAAAATAGAAGATCTGAAATTTAAAGTCATCCCAGACTAAGTGATATGTAAACAGTTCCCACAACAGTGGTGTCTTTGAGTACAGCCTGGGCTGCATCAGACCTTCTCACCCTGTCTTCCTCCAATGTCTGTCCTCAACACAAAACACAAAATGGAGATATACTCATTTGTCTTTCATGGATCCAAAACACTGAAGTCTAGTAGTTCAGTAAATGGTGCATGGCTATTCTACAGACAGTCTTCCTTTCGCTCATTTAATAACAGAAAGTGAGCTGTTTTTCTTTTTACATAAAATTTTATGTAGTCTCATTTTATGTTAGGACATGACAGTATTGATGATTACAGAATGTAACTCACATAGTTTTACATGACTCAGACACTGCCTCACTGTGAATACTGTGAATATGGATTGTCATGATCGTAAAATAAACATGGACAAACCATATTTACCTAAACATTTTATTTATATTTAGCTTAATCTTGAATTGTAACCCCTCTAATATTATATTGTAAGAATAAATCTATACTACACACTCTGCTTAGGTCGATTATGTTTTCAATGGTTTAAAATCACGACCCTTGTGATCAGAAACCACAACTACATTGCATTTATTTTCCATAGTGGATGTGTTAACATGTATTTTGAAACCTGACTCACTGGGAAATGTTAGTGTCATTTTTGTTTGTAACAAATAACAATTTGTTAAAATCTTAATTAAAATTAGAAATATGAAGCTAAATTCACTTAATATTAAAATTAGCTTAGGGTTATATTTTCTTTGAATTCCTCAGTTTTCTACTTATAAGAAAGCTCACACAGGAGTAACTAACTTGGACCACTAATTTTAAGAACATGAGGAGGCACAGTGTATTGAAATGGTCACAACTCACTAAAATATTAAAAATAATCTGCCACGTGAATTATTATAAAAAAATTGTCAATTTTGACATGTGAGCAGGAATTACAACTAACAGTATCGTAACTTCTCTCTGATATATGTGACAATTTGTTTTAAACACTCATTTATATCTATGCTTCTGATTCCATCCTTATTTTTGTGACTTTTCCCTAAAACACTTAGGATGTACCTACTTATAAAATCCATAAGAATGAAACTCAAGGTGTCTAGTGTTGTGTTTCTTTAAAAAAAATGCTACGGAGTCCCAGGCGGCAGCTGTAGGCAAGCAGCAAATGCTCTAAAGTCCCAAATGGTGGTAGCAGGCCATGTGGCGGCAGACAGTGGGCCCTGCGAGCAGCCAGTCCCAGGCAGGGATGGCTGCCGGTCCCCGAGCAGTGGCTGGTCCCAGGCAGGGAGACACATGGTGGGTGGGCAGAAGACAGAGACATGGATAGACATGACTTGCAGAGTGAGGTTGAATATTTATTCAAGGGGTTATGAAGGGGGAAGGGAGAGGAGGAGAGAGAAGGGAGAGCAGAGAAGTGGGGAGAGAGGGAGAAGCGAAGCTGCCTCTCCGAGAGGAAGATGGAAAAGAGTGAGCTCAGGCCAGAAGCTGAAGATCAGCCTGCCTCAGCAGATGGGGAGGGAATGGGCTTGGCTTGTCTGTTAAAGGGACAGGGACCAAAACCATAACATCTAGAACTTTGAGAATATAAAGTAACACAATCCACTATGATAGTTTTGGATCTCAGCACATGTCTCAAAGTCTGGAGTAGCTGTTGTTTTCATTTGCATTTACATTGTGTAAAATGCTAGGTTCATTCTGACATTTCATACATGAGCACCTCGTCTTGTCTTTGTTCTTCCTGAATTAGCTCTGAAGAACAATTGGTAATCTAAGTGATGATCATTCTAATGTATAGTAAAGGATTACTGCCTGGTCCAGTGAGTTTATAGGGTTTCTTTCAAAACACTGTTTCCTTGATTATAGCATGTGAGTAGATGGAGGTCATATTAAATAAGGTAGTGAGGAACAGAACTCAGGACATCATGTAAATTACTGTTGAAAAATAAATACCCTGTCATTATCATATGATATATTTATGAACATTCAAAATGATGTCTACTTTCTTGAGATGTCACATATTTAAACATCTCATTTTTCATTTCAGAACAAACACATTTTTCTTATACACACAGATATTTTACCATTAGACATGTGCCCATACATGAGAACAATTCACAGAAAAAGGTACAGACATCTTTGGGTGGTAACTACCTGAAGAAAATGTATTAGAAAACCGGAATATTTACATAGAAGATTTATGGAAGTACTTGCTTTTGATGATACAGTTGAGTGGGGTTTTTGTGAATTAATTACACCTAACATTATAATGGAATGCTACCATGAGTAACATTTTGATATTTTTCAAATTTAAACATTTAGTACTTGGAGATGAGCAGGTAAGACATTATAACATGTTTTATAGTGAATTCTTATAAATTTGAAAGAATGCATCATAGCAAATAATTAAGTTAGAAAACTCTAAATTTTATTTGAAGGAGAGTTTCTCTTTTTTTAGTTATATGTTGTCACTAATTTTCATTCATAGCTGATTGTTCCTTGGCCTTCTGATCATTCATTATTGACTCTGTAGCTTTATCAAGATGTCTCATTTGCAAAATGACCAAAGAAGACCATGCTTTACCCTTTAGAGGGTGAAAGGGATTACAAAGAACACCCCTTACCTGAAGTTTTTTACAGAGGAGAAAAATCTCATTTTTGACCCTGTTAATTCTGTGGAGATATCATGGATATTAGATCTTCTGTCTGTAACAACCCAGATTGAGTATCTTTCTTGTTTGATTATAAAATTTTTTGGTAATTTTTGCAAAATTAAAGCTTACAAACCACTATAACATAATGCTGACTAGGTCTAGGTATTTAAGGTCAGAGCAACTGTTTTTATTTGCGTTTTTTATAGTAGTTTACTTAGCTGTTATGAAAACAGCTGCTACGTTAAGTTTCGCAAAGTTCTTGTTATTTTATAAAGTGATGAATTTTTTGAAATTTACAACCTTTCAACATATGCATAAAGACGAATGCTACATACTTTTTAAAAGAATTTTTTGTTTTATAAAGAACAGATTAATTCATTGGAAGTTCCTATAAATCAACATGTGTACACATATTTAAGCTGAATCTATGAATTTGAGGTTTGTCCTAAAATATTTTGCCTCTTCTGTTGGTAAATAAGTCAGTGTTGTGATCAGACAATGAGACTTACAATGTGTTCTTCACTTATATATAGGATATTTAACAATTCATTCCAATATTTTACTTCGAGAATCACATAAGGACTAATAAAAACTGACCCAGCATAACTGACCCTTCATAGATAGACTAATGGGTATAGTCTCAACAAAGTAGATATTTTAATCTTCAAAATATCAAATGTGGCTTTTTAAAGTATTCAATAATTTATCTCAACTTCAGTACTACATGTTATGCAACTATACCTTAAAAATATTATTTTTTAATAGCAAAACAATCAAAGAAGTACCAACTTGTACATGGTGATTATATACATTTAAAGATTTATTCTTCTCTCATAATTTCAGATTTATATGAAAAGATTTTACTTCAGTATCTCCTTGACAATAATGCAAAACCAGAGCATTGTCACAGAGTTCATACTCCTTGGGCTTTCACAGAATGCAGAAGTTGAGAAAATATTGTTTGTTTTATTTTTGTTGATCTACCTTGCAACTCTTTGGGGCAACATGATAATCGTGGTGACCATCATCTACAGCCCTGCACTGCTGGTTTCCCCCATGTACTTCTTCCTGATATTCCTGTCCTTATTGGATGCATGCACTTCTTCTACAGTCACACCCAAGATGATTGTAGACTTCTTCTATGAGACAAAGACCACTTCCTTTGAATGTTGCATGACACAACTCTTTGCTTTCCACTTCTTCACTGGAATAGAGGTGATTGTCCTGTCAGCCATGGCCTATGACCGTTATGTGGCCATTTGCAAGCCGTTACACTATTATTCCATTATGACCCGAAGGCTCTGTGGTATTTTGGTGGCAATATCCTGGATTGGAGGCTTCTTGCATTCTATCATACAAGTTACTTTCACTTTGCAACTGCCATTCTGTGGGCCTAATGTCATTGATCACTACATGTGTGACTTGTTCCCATTACTAAAACTTGCCTGTACTGACACACACATATTTGTCATTTTGGTGTTTGCTAACAGTGGGTCTATCTGCATCATAATCTTCTCTATTTTGCTTGTTTCCTATGGTGTCATATTGTACTCTCTGAGAGCCCACAGCTCTGAAGGGAGACTGAAAGCTCTCTCTACCTGTGGATCCCACATTACTGTTGTGCTTTTGTTCTTTGTGTCATGCATATTAATATATGCACGACCTACATCAGCTTTCTCCTCTGAAAAAAGTGTATTTTTATTTGCTACCATCTTGACACCACTTCTGAATCCTATAGTTTACACTTTCAGGAATAAGGAAATGAAGAATGCTATCCGGAAAATGTTTAAGAGATTAATAGCAGTTTCTCATGACTATTAAATTATTATACTTCTAGTGCATTGGAGACAGAGTTTAGGTAATACCAATGTAGGGAAAACAGGATATTTTTACTGATGTTCAGCACCCATGTCAAAAGTAAGACATGGTAGCACACTTTCAATGAAGTACTGGTGTTGTAAAGTGTAACGAAAACCAGTGAAGTCAAGGTTCAGTAGAGAGCTTGTCTTAAGGATATAAGGTAGAAAACAATACATGGACAGAGTCGGAGCCTTCTTTTTTTTCAGCATGCATGTGGACAGGTACATACAACATCTACTTCTCATTTGCATATTCCCATGCACACTGTTCACATAGGTATACATACACAAATCAATAATTACAGTTAGAAAACTAATTTTAAAAATATCAAGAAGTCAAGGTTTGGGATTTAGCTCAGTGGTATAGTACTTGCCTAGCAAGTACATGGCCCTGGGATCAGTCCTCAGCTAAAAAAAAAAGAAAAAGAAAAGAAAAGAAAAGGTCACAATGTTATGAAAAGTAATCAGTCATTACTTTTAAAAGATGGCATCATTTTTTATAGAATGCCTTAACACTGGTATGAGAAAACTGTATTTCTAAGATCTTTCTAAGATCACACTTTCACTATGAATTGACTGGTTAGCATTGACATATGGAAATTTGTGGAAACACAAAACTGACTTTTAGCGCAGATGAGATGAAGTTGGGAAATGACTGAAAGAATTTGTACCTTTATTAACAATGTGGCTTGTGAGCTCAGTTCTTCAGGCTTAACCAGATACAGATTAACAAAGTGCTTTGCTTCTTTATACTTTTTATTTTGTATACTGCTTTTTATCGAGACCTTGTTTCATTCAGGGTGAGGTAAGAGTATCTCACAGTCATCTATGTGGGTAAGGGGGCAGGTTGAGAGTTGAGGTAGTTCTTTTTAGTCTGTATAAAAAGCCATGCAAAATAAAGCTTATTATGCAGTTGTTCATACTCTGCATCTCCTGTGTCCTGCTCGAAAGCCTTACCCAGGAACCCCAACACACTAAACATTGACAAATATTGAAGTTAATTTAACTTTATTCTTTGAAAATAAAAACAGTGATTTTTCAAACCCTTGGAATGGGTAATTTGTCTTACTAAATTAGTGTGTATTTTAAGTAAGGAGAATAAACATATATGAATGCTCCAAGAGAAAATAGGTTCCTATAAGAGATGATGAGACCTCAGAACCTAGAAATGCATAGGAACATGGCTAAAGCCTAAAGTCCAAGTGTTGCTGGATCATTTGAACACATTTTAAAATTGGGACTATTCATGCCTGGAGGAAAGTTTGAGTCAGGTGCTGAATTTTTTAAATGACCAATTAGAATTTCTAAGGATTGATGTGGGTACCCCTCTTCTTATGATTTATTTAACTTTATTTTATGTGCATTGGTGTGAAGGTATCAGATCACCTGGAACTGGATTTTCAGACAGTTGTGAGCTGCCATGTTAGTGCTGGGAATTGAATCTGGCTCCTCTGGAAGAGCAGTCAGTGCTCTTAACCACTGAGCCATCTCTCCAGCTCCATGGGTACCCCTCTTGAATGAGCTATGGGACCTGATTCCCTGGGAAAAACCCATGCTACAACATAAACCATTAACAAATATTGATCATTATTTAAAATTTCATATACTGAGCATATATCTCCTGCTATTTTCAAATGTTTGTTTACATTTAAGGGGTTATTATATATATATGAATAATTTGCATTCATGGATCTTGGTTATTGATACAAATTTGAGGTCAGTTTTGTTATATGTGTATGTATTTCTGATCTTGACTAAGGTATTGTGTTTGTGTGGCTCATTTAAAAATGTAATGTATAAATAAGAAATATAGGTTAGTAGATAGTCATCTAAATAATAGTCAAGATTGTAGTCATGTTAGGTTTTCTAGATATATAGATATATATTTCAGTTAGTTAGGTATTCTTCAAATCTTTCAGAGACCTTCAGAATATGGCATTTAAATGTTTTAATAATTTAGAACTTTTCATGACAGTGAGACATATCTGCTCCTGGCAGCACCAATCTACTTCAACAGGAAAATGGACATCAAAGAGGCTCCTTATGGAGTTTATTAGATGAACAGGACATTCAGGATCCACAAAGAAATGACTGCTGAACTTTCCTAAAGGTAAGATGATCCTTCAGGGTTCTGGCTTCATGAGTCTGTGAAACATTCTGCAGGATACAGAAGAAAGTGACTGGCAAACTGTAAATATAGGCAGACCTGTTTTTGAAATTTCCTACTTCATGGAAAAGTCTACTGGATACTATGGGCCTGTAGGCTGAAGATGGACTCCACAATGGTACAGAAAAACTTTGGGTGACTGTCCAGGTAGCGAGATGTCTCTGTTAATTCTAGAGTTTTGGAAGTTGTTTACAATGTACTTTCTATTTACTTAGGTAATATCATATTCCTCTGGAGTCTTTGATGGAGTTGAAGAATTTGTACTTATAGTCATAATTTGCATTAGTTATGATAATAGATAAAGTATATATAAATATTGTAACTCTAATTCTTGTTTGATACCTGTTTTTTATATGTAATTTTACTATGTTGAAGTTTAAACTTTCCTTTTATTTAAACAGAAAAGGGAAAATGGTGTGGGAGGTCATTCTGTCTGGGTGTTGCTTTCATTGTTTAATAAAGGAACCGCTTTGGGCCTATAACAAAGCTGTAGAGGAACAAAGCTAGGTAGGGAAAACTAAACGGAATTCTTGGAGGAAGAAGGCAGAGTCAGAGAAAGACACCATGGACCCGCCATCAGAGATAGACATGCCAGAACTTTGTTGGTAGGCCACAACCTCGTGGTGATATACAGATTAGTAGAAATGGGTTAATTATAAGATGTGAGAGTTAGCCAATAAGAAGTTAGAGCTAATGGGCCAAGCAGTGATTTAGTTCATCCAGTTTCTATGTGGTTATTTTAGGGCTAAACTAGCCAGGCAGCTGGGATGAACAAGCAGCTCCTTGTGACACTAACGTACAAGCCTTAGAAAAATCTAATAAAACAGATTACAGAAAGTTTCAAACCAGGGTAGTATTTAATGGAGAGCCAATTTCAGCATTGCATTATAAGAATAGAGAAGAACAGCCTAAGATTTTCAGACAGCCAAATTAATATAGCCAGTAATAAGATAGAAATTGCCAAATGGCAGAAAGTCAGTTACAGCTAAAAGGACTCCTGTGCCATTGTTAGATTTAAAGAGATTAAAGGAAGCAATAGTCTTATAAAAAGATTGACTTCAGCATTAAAATGATAGAAACCAAATTCAGAAACTAGACAAGTAATAATTGAATCTTTGCCTTTTGAGAATGCCAGTTCTCTATGCAAAAGGATAATTAGACTGAGGCAAGGTCAACACCTTTGAGGAGTGGATCCGAGACACAATTAATCTAGAATCTCATAAACATGATGATACATAGATAGAAGAGGTGATTTCCAGAAGTTGGAGGAAAAACTGAAGTGTCAAATGTTGTAATGTGGCAAAGAAGATAACTTTAAAAGAGATTGTAAATAGAGTATTTCTAGAAATAATTATATTTCTAAGAATATTTCATTTAAGACACCACTTCCTCCCAGATTAGGCAGAAGGTGTGGCAAAGGCAGTCATTGGACTAATGATTGTAGGTCTTCAAGGAATATTCATAGTAATTCTTTACCCTCAGGAAACTCCCTGAGGGGCCTCTTGCAGGCAGCCACCTATACCAAATTGAGTCCCTATTCTAAATCCAGTTCAGTCATTTCCTTCCATTTTAGAGGAAACTCCTTCCCAGATTAATTAAAAATATAATGCCTATTTTAAGGAACAATAATGTTCTTCATATTATAACAGCTATAAAAGAGAAAACAAAAAAAATTCTGAAGAAACAATAAAGCAAGTATTTTGGCAAGCATCTGTAAATAAAGACCAAAATTTAAAACACAGATAAATTGATGTGGTATTTCCCTCTGTATGCTGTGATTACCATTAATGAACAAAGAAAACTGGCTTGGCCTATTGATAGAGCAGAACTTAGGTGGGTGGGGAAAACTAAACTGAATGTTGGGAGAAAGAAGGGCAAAGTGAGAGAGATGCCATGGAGCTGCTGCCTAGATTGATGTGCAGAAATTTTGCTGGTAGACCCTGACATCATGGTGATATACAGATTAATAGAAATTGGTTAAATTATTATGTAAGAGTTAGCCAATGAGAATATAGAGCTAATGGGACAAACAGAATTTAATTAATACAGTTTCTATGTGATCATTTCAGTTCTGGGCAGCAGGAACCAACAAGCGGCTCTCTTCTCCAACAATAAATGAAGCCATTAAAGGTGTAGTAGACACAGAGGCAAATGTAAAAATAATTTCATCAGAATCTTGACATCCAAATTAGTGTCTTCAGGAAAAAAATGTTCAGATTCTAGGGATTGAAACTATCTCATGTAAAGCAGAGCATGAGATGGGTCAAATATATAGGCCAGAAAGACAGATATGGTGAAACCATATGTTGCTAACATAGCAATGGATTTCTGGGGACATGACTTGTTGCAGCAATGGAATACTCAGATTAACATTTCCCCACGTTAGAAAGAAAGAATAGATTAAAGTATGTTTCAGAAAAAAATAGTTAGAACGTTTTATAAAGAACAGTCACTAATCATTCAGGATGTACAAGCATAGCGCAATACAGCTCCCTGATAGTTCAAAGACCTTGCAGCCCTACCTTTGAAATCATTGACAGGCAAACCTGTATGATTCAGCAATGGCCTTAAACAATAGAAGAACTGCGGACTTTAGAACAACTGGTACAAGAACAACTAGAATCTCAGCATACTGAAAAATCAAGCAGCTCTTTGAATTCTCCCCATAATTGTTGTTAAAAAGAAATTTGGAATATGAAGAATGGTAACAGATATAATAGTTGTTAAAAAGGTGACTCACCCAATGGACTCTCCTTTGCCTGCTCTATTGTCTAAAGGATGGCTTTTTACTTATTGATTTAAAAGATTGTTTCTTTACTACTCCTTTACAAGAAAAAGACAGAGAAAAATTTGCCATCTCAGTGCCTTCTTATACTAATTCTCAGCCCACTAGAGGATATCAGGGAATGTTAAATAGCCCCACCCTGTGTTGCTATTTGTAAGTCAGCCATTGGAAATGATATATAAGCAATTTTCTCAATCTATATTTTACCATTACATAAGCAATATTTTGCTATTAGATTTAAATGTAGATACTTTAGAAAGAATGCTCATAGAAGTAAAGAAAATTTTGCCTTTTGGGGAATTACAAATTTCTCCTGAAAAAAATAAAAGAAGAGATTCTATTAAGTACTTATGTTATAAGAAAGGTTACAAAAATTAGACCCCAAAAGGTGCAAATTAGGAGAGATCTATTGCAGACTCTAAGTGACTTCCAAATATTGCCCAGCAACATTTTCCAGCTACGGCCCACCATTGGGATAAAACCTGAAGAACTGGTTCATTTAATCAAAACTTTAGATGGTGACAAGAATTTAAATATTCCCCAGGGAATTATCAGTTAATGCTGGGAGAAAATTGACTTTGAAAAAAATTACAGAAGACACGTGGATTGTGTGAATCTGAATCTTAACTGCGTTCTGTTCATATTATTCTATAAATATTCCCCTACAGAAATTTTAATGCAGAAGAAAGATATGATCTTAGAATGGATACTTTTAACACATAAACAGAGCTAAAAATTAAAAACATATATGTAAAATATCTCTGAGTTAACTAGTAAAGGAAAATTGAGACTTCATCAATGAGAAGGAATAGATGTAGCAGATATTATACTACATTTTAATAATGATGAAATTGTCCAATTATGGGTAGATGATTGAGGACTCTCATTGGTTAATAAAGAAACTGCCTTGGCTTTTTGATAGGGCAGGATTTAGATAGGTGGAGTAGAGAGAACAGAATGCTGGCAAGAAGGGAAGTTAGTCAGACACTTCAGGCTATCACCATGCCTCTCCTCTCTGAGACAGATGCCATGGAGCCAGCCACCAGGTCAGACATGCTGAATCTTTCCCGGTAAGACACCACCTCATGGTGCTACACACATTACTAAATATGGGTTAAAGCAAGATGTGAGAATTAGCTAATAAGAGGCTGAAACTAATGGGCCAGGCAGTGTTTAAATGAATACACTTTGTGTGTTGTTATTTCAGGGTATAAGCTAGCCAGGCGGCCAGGAGCCAGGTGGCAGGAATGCAGCCTGCAGCTCATCACTACAGGTAGAAAGTGAAGCTCGGCAAAAAGCTGGTAGCAGTTTTATTTTGGGGGGGTGTGGGAGAAATTAGCAACAACTACTCCTAAAATGAGAGAATTCGATTCTCACATTGTATGAGACACACCAATAACTTGAGCCCCTACATTCTATACTGATGCATATAAATCAGGAAAGGCAGGTTACAAATCAGAAAATTTAAGTAGAGTGCAAGAAAAACCTTATGATTTTGTCTAAAAGTCAGAATTATATGTTAATCTTATGGTACAAAAGTATTTTAAAGAACTTCTCAACAAAGTTACTTATTCACAATATGCAGAAAAGGTTATTTTGCATATTGAAATCACTGAATTTATGCCAGATGATACAGAATTGATTTTATTATTTATTTGGGTATAAGACAAAATCAGGAATAGGCATCATTCCTTACACATAACACACATCTGATCCCATACGTGGGTGCCAGATCTTCTTCTAGCACAAGGTAATGCATAAATTGATCGATTTTTGCTTGGATAATGTGAAGAAGACCTCAGAATTTCATTAAAAAATCATGTTAATAGCTAAGATTTTAAGAAGGACTTTTCCATTACATGGCAACAAGTCAAGGAAGTTATAAAGAAATATCCTATTTGTTATTTATGCACCCAAACATCACACCTGTAGGAAGTAACCCAAAGGGTACTCAAAGGAATGCAATCTGGTAGATGGATGTGTTCTGTTTTGTAAATTTGGAAAACTAAAATATGTGCAGCACACCATTGATACCTATTCAAGTTTTCAATGGGGAGCGACTTTGAGTTTGGAAAAGGCTGATTCAATAATCACACATTTGCTAGACATTAAGGCCATGATGCGTTAACTTCACAAATAAAGATGAACTATGCTCCAGCATATTTTCTCTAAGAAAATGAAGCAGTTTTTGCTTATTATAATACAAACCACATTATAGGTATACCAAAAATTCCTATAGGTCAGGCAGTTATAGAAAAATCAAATCAAACTATCAAGGATATGTTAAATAAACAGAAAGGGACAAAAATACTTACAGAAATAGATTGCACAATGCTTTATTAACTTTGAATTTCCTCAGTGTTAATGGGAAAGGAATAACAGCTCTGAGGAGACATTGGGTAGTAGAAAAAACTATGGAATTAAATCAGCCAATATACTTTGAAGATGTGCTGACTTCAGAATGGAAGCCAAGATATGTGTTACATTGGAGAAGGTGTTTTACTTTTGTATCCACAAAGAAGGAAAGCTATAGATATTATCAAAAGTGATAAAAATTCGATTTGGATAAGAGACATCTCTCAAACAGAAGAGATGATAGTTCATCAAATATTATGGCCTTTTAATATGAACTAACCTATAAGTTAACAAATGCTTTTTATTTGATCAGATACAATTTGCCAAGAGAGAAGCTCCCAAAATTAGTGTTGGGGAAGGGTTTTGTTTCTATCTTTTCAGGAGGATAAAGGTATCCAGTTGAGGAATCTGAAGACTCTTAGACAAATGAGAAATCTAAAGAAAAAGAACAAATCATCCAGAAAACATGTCTCAAGAAAAAGAGTAATTTTTTCTATTAGTATACCACATTTCCAACAGGGTAAAATTTTATAAATTTTCCTAAATGTTTGTTTCTGCTATTCTCTGCAGACATATATTACACATGATTTTTTTGTAGTTCCAGACAAATTAAAGGTTAAAGTTGACTTTGGATTTGGAGTGTAGCTCTCTTTCTCTAAGCCTAAACATGCTTATCAAAGTAAAATTCAAAATCTCTGTCTTATGTCAGAAAAAAACACCTAACATAGTACAGAAGAAAAACAGAAATTTAAGGACTATTTTATTGTGATTAATCTTAATCTCACGATCTTTTGGTTTTATATTGAACATTTGACAGATTTTCCTAAGGTTTAAGATTTATAAGATTTATCCATTCTTCAGCTGTGGGACATCTAGGCTGTTTTCAGATTCTGACTATTATAAATAAGCTTCTTGTGAACATAGTTGAGCAAATATCCTTGTGGTGCGATTGTGCATTCTTTGGATATATGCCCAAGAGTGTTATAACTGGGTCCTGAGATAGACTGATTCCCAATTTTATGAGAAGCCACCCCACTGATTTCCAAAATGACTGTACAAGTTTGCATTCCTACTAGCAAAGAAGGATTGTTCCCATTACTCTATATCGTCTCCAGCATAAACTATCCTTGGTGTTTTTGATCTTAGCCTTTCTGACTGGTATAAGATGGTATCTCAGAGCCATTTTGATTTGCATTTCACTGATATCTAAAGATGTTGAGCAATTCCATAAGTGTCTTTTGGTCATTTGCAGTTTATCTGTTGAAAATTTTCTTTTTAGATCTGAACCACATTTTTTATTGGATTATTTGGTAAATTTTGTCCAATTTCTTGAATTTTTTTATATATTTTGGAGATCAGTCTCTGTCCATTCTGAGGCTAGTTAAGATCTTTTTCCATTCAGTAGGTTGCTCTTTTCTTCTTAGTGACTGTGTTCTTTGCCTTACAGAAGCTTCTCAGTACACGCAGGAATGCTAATCAGTATTTAAAAAAGGACATCTTGAAATTTTCATGCAAATGTATGGGACTAGACTAAACCATTATGAATGAGGAAACCCAGACTAAACTAGACAAACATAGTATTTACTCACTCATAAATGGATATTATACATAAAACAAAGGATAACCAGTTTAAAGTCCATCATCCCAGAGAAGCTAGGTGACAAGGAGAACCCTAAGACAGACATACATGGATCACCCTGGGAAGTGGAAACAGACAAGACTTTTGGAAAAAAGTAGGAGGGGCAAGGGAAGGAATGATGAAATGGGGGAGGGATTGGAGAAGGTGAGAGAGGAGGAGAACATGAGGGAACTGAATGCTCAAGAAGGGGAAAGAGCAGTAAACGAGAGACAGTTTGATTGAAAGAACCATTGAAGGGCGAGCAAGAAACTTGGCATTAGGTAAATTCTCAGGAATCCACAAGGATGACCCCAGCTAAAACTCTAAGGAACAATAGAGATGATGCCTAAACTGACCTTTTCCTGTAATCAAATTGTTGATTGCCTTAATTGTCATCATAGAACCTTCATCCACCAACTGATGGAAGCAGATACTGAAATCTACAGTGAAGCACTAGGCTGAGCTACCAAAGACTAGTCAAAGAGAGGGAGGAGTGATAATATGAGCAAAGGGTAATATCCATGATGATCTGAGATAGTCAGAGTTTGCTGATTCTTAGGTGATATCAGAGGAACCTGTATAGGACCAAACTTGAATATAAGGAACAGTTGTGAGGCTTAGATGGTCTGTGACGCCATGGGATGAGGATTTATCTCTAGTGCTTGAACTGGTGTCTAGGAGCATTTTCTCTTTGGATGGATACCTTGTGCAGCCTAGATACAGCAGAAAGAGCCTTGCTCTTGCTTTGAAGTGAAGCTTCAGACTTTGTTGACTTCCCATCGGAAGACTTACCCTTTCTGAGGAATGGATTAGAGAGTAAGGTGGAGGGAAGTGTAGAGCAAGAAGAGGAGAGGGAGTGGGAACAGGGATAGCTATGCAAAATGAGAAAAGATTGTACTAAAACTTCTTTAAAAATAGAAAAAGGATTTATTAGATTTAAAACTTTTTCATGATATTAATGGTCATTTAGAGTACTAACTAATTGTAGAAAAAGGTTTATCTACTTTTCAGAACATAGTTTTGGATTTGAGTATTTATCAGTTTTCTACAGTGAAACATGAACACACCTAACAATGACCTTTGAAGTCTCCATAAGGAGGATGGGGCCCCAGAATGATGACTCCTCCAGGACTATGATAAGACCACTAAGCTGAAAAAAAAAAACACCTAAGGATTGGCTTTGAACTACAAATGGCTCAGAATAATTTTGAGGTGGATAGTTGATCTAGCCTAACAGCCTTCTCTAGGCAGGACTTGAGACAACTCCCGCAGTTTCATATTTTGAGTAGACTGAAGAAAAAATGATATTCATACCTCTCCCAGGACTTGACAATTAACTCAATCTTTTTCAGGATCCCCTAAAGGTACTGTCACCCCCAGAGAACTGGAAGTAAGTGTAAGTCCACATTCCCAAAAGGTAGGTGGGTGGTTTTTAACTATTTGATGGATATTTGTCATTGTTTAGGGGAAGTTGTTGCAAGTTATTGCTGGTAATGTTGAAGAAAAAAGCTAAACAAAGAAATTGGATTAAAGGTTATTGTTTTAAAAGAAAAGAGAAAGGTGATCGACCAAGCTGAGAAGGCTCCCAGTTGGGAGGACCTTGGTCTTAGCATAGAGTGGAGAACCCTGATGGCTCCTTGGCCTTGAGAGGGAGGGAGGGAAGGTATGGGTGGAGGGGAGGGGAGGGAAGGGGGAGAAGGAGGGGAGAGAAGGGGGAGAAGGAGGGGAGGGAGGGGGGAGGAGGAGGGAAGGAGATGGAAATTTTTAAATATAAAAAAAAAAAGTTCTTACTTCACATATGCAATGTTAGACTTTCCCCATTTTACCATGTTATCTCTGACACATTTCTGGTATTCCACGATGCTACCTGATATGTAGTCCTAATATTGCTTTATGTATGATTGAATATATCCCCTCCTTTTTCTTGTTTATCCTACCCTAAGAAACTACATATTTTCTTATAAATTGGATTCTTATCTTATAAACCAGTTATAAGTTTATAATAATCTGTACATCTTTTGAATTAAAAAAATCATTTTCTTCAAAAAAAAAAAAAAAAAAAAAAAAGAAAAGAGACAGTGTGCCTGTTCTAATTGGAGCTCACCAAATCCAGCTGGATGGGGACTGAATGAGTATGTGATCAAACCGGACTCTCTGAATGTGGCTGAAAATAGGGGCTGACTGAGAAGCCATTGATAAAGGCACTGGGACTTGTTTCTACTGCATGTACAGGCTTTTTGGGACCCTAGTCTATTTGGATGTAAAGCTTCCTAGGCCTGGATGGAGGGGCTTGGACTTCCCTCAGGGCAGGGTTCTCTGCCCTCTCTTAAGGAGGGAGGAGGAGAGAAGAGGGTGAGTAGGGGAGCAGGAGGGGAATGGGAAAGTGTAAATTTTTGAATGAAAAAATAAATAAAAAAGAAAAAAAGAAAAGTTTAGCTCTTTTAGAAGAGCTATCACAAAGGAATGATTTCAAAACATTCACAGAGTTTGTTTTCTGAATTAATACAACCAAATAAATAAAAAAAGAAAAAAGAGAGATATAGATATGATCGGAACAAAGGGTATATTATTGAATCTACTTTTTATTTTTTTTATTATTATTATTTTTTTTTTTTTGGTTTTTCGAGACAGGGTTTCTCTGTAGCTTTGGAGCCTGTCCTGGAACTAGCTCTTGTAGACCAGGCTGGCCTCGAACTCACAGAGATCCGCCTGCTTGAATCTACTTTTTTAAAAAGCAACTACTAGTTTTAAATTTTACATTGGATTGGACTTTTATATATTGTATATAAGTTGTGTACATTAAAATTAATTTTGGTAAAGAAATTCTACATACATTTCTACTCTTTCTCAAGATATTGTACCTATATAATTCTTTTAACAATGTAATGCAAATTTCTAGTCCAAAGGAAGTGACTTCCAAACACTGTCAAGACACAGAGTAATAGCCTTTCAGAATATCCTGCTTCACAGATATATATATGCTCCAACATGATAGAGGAACTTTGAATAATTGTTCAGGTAGCCAACTGTTCTGGTTTTTTCACAATTTTTGATATTTGCTTACTTGTGCTTACTCAGTTAATATTACTTCCTTCTTGAGTCTCTGAGGGAGTTGAAGACGAGATATAGTTTTCCTTGTTTACCAGACACAGAAAGGAGGTAATAGTAATAAATTAGGTACAAAAATTTTGACTCACCAGGATAGGATTTTCTATGAATTTGTCAAATGCAAATGTACTAGACATTGTTGATGTATTCGTTGCCTGTATATAGTGGATATAGTCATTGCACTTATTGTATGTAGTTCTTATAGTATTTATAGCCTTCCTTTTTGTAGTAGATGAATAAGGGAAAATTTAGAGGAATATTATTTGTATTTCATAAATAAATCTTGTCTGAAGACCAGATGCAAAACTAAAGCCATTAAGGGTCAGGAAATGGTGTCACACACCTTTTATCCTAGGATTTGGGAAACAGAGTCAGATCAATCTCTGATATTTAAAGGCCACACTGGGTTGCACAAGATCAATGCAAAAACAAATCCAGGTAGTGGTAGCTCACACCTTTAATCCTAGTCCTAGGGAGTTACACACCTTTAATCTCAGCACTAAAAGGAATATAAAATCAGAGGAGAGAGAGGCTTAGTTTGTTTTTAGTCTCCATTGCCAGTTTTGGACAAGATAAGATACTTCTAGTGGTTGGGCTGCTTTACGTTTCGGGTTTTTAGGCTGAAACCAAATTTCTGGCTCTGCGTTTTTATTATTTGTGTGACAAGGAGGGAAAGAAATTGCAAGTGAAAAGATGCTATGAAATCACTTGACTGAATATGACAAGGAAATTGGAATCACAAATTAACAGCATGTGTTTTTAACTGCACAAAATGGCACAAAATTTAATAATGTAACATTGCATTATTAATAAGGAATGGACTGATGAGCTCTCTCCTTTCCTTGAGGAGATATTGACAGTTAAAGACTGATTGAGAAGGGGTATCATTTTATTTAGTTTTTTTTATTTTAGTGAAGTTGAAAAACTCCAATAAATAATTCCACACACTTGCTCACATAAGCAACCTTATAGCCCATGGGTCAGAAACAAAACCAGTAGATACAGGAGGACCAGTTAAGAAAAAGGGGCATCATCATGAATATATGGTGGGCAAGAGAAGGTAATGGGTAGTCAGTGTGATCATAAAACATATACAACATGGTCGATCACCTTCCTGGACCTGGGGGGAGTTGGGAGGACCTTGGTCTTAGCATAGAGTGGGGAACCCTGATGGCTCCTTGGCCTTGAGAGGGAGGGAGGGGAGGTATGGGTGGAGGGGAGGGGAGGGAAGGGGGAGAAGGAGGGGAGGGAAGGGGGAGGAGGAGGGGAGGGAGGGGGGAAGAGGAGGGAAGGAGATGGAAATTTTTTAAATATAAAAAAAAATAAACCATGAGGAAAAAATAAAAAATAAAACATATACAACAAAATTCCCAAAAAGCAAATAAAATAAAATATTCTTAAAGGGAATTAATACATCTGTTAATTAATATAATCCTTGCTAGAATTTTCCTAAAAATATACAAATTACTCTTAAACATTGATTGATAGATTCCTTACGATAAAACTGGCTTTTATTTTGGTAAGTATACAAGTATTCTATTTAAATTATGCACAGAGATCTTGCATTCCATACATTATATAATAGTGTTTTATTCTTGAGAGTAATATTACCTTAAAAGTTATCAAATAGAAACCTCTCCACCCCAATGTTTTAAATTTGACTTTGGTTGAGAATAAAAGTGTTATAAACAATCAAATAAAATTATTCCTTGGATAATCCTGGGGTGATAAATTGCACAAACCCTCAGGGAGCTAAGAATAGGTCTCATAGGTGGATTAACTCTCTTTCTTACATTAAATTCCATTCACTATTAAAGTGTACTCTTGGGTTTTTTTATTTTGTTTTTATGCTTAAAACATGATGCAGACAATGTGAGAAAAGCATTGGTAACATTTCTCTGACTCGGTGAGAGCTGTTCTTCTCTATTACACATGGAAAAAAGCATTGGATACAAACAGTAATTTCATCACCAGTGAATGAACTACTACAAAACAGGGTAGGAATGTCTTCAGGATTTTTGTACAATTTACATATGGTTAGAAAGATAAAGCAAATATTTTCAGAGATGAATTAAATTGTGATAAAGTGATTTATAGTTTTGATGTTGTGGTCAACACACTATGTGTTTCAAACATTAATTTGTCATTTCTTAAGTCTTTTTGAAAGAGCTGTAAAAACTGATGATTTTACTATCAAATTTTACTATGAAATTCAGAGACTATAGAAGCTGATAAATAATATATACAGAGCCCAGAAAACAGCACTTACAGATAATAACTACTCATGTGCCCATAAAGAGTCTTCAGATTGTAAATTCTTTCCCACCTTCCTTCTCTTCCTATCATCCCTGCACCACTTCTCCTCTCTTCTCTCTTTCCTGTCTTATTCCCCTCCCCTCTCCTATGCTTTCTGTCTTAGTTACTTGATTTCCTGTCCTCTGATAATCACACATTTCTTAAATTTTATTGTAAGCAATTGGTATTTCATATTTCCACCTTTGTGTTGAAATCATGTAATGGTATAAAAGGTCCAAATTTTGTGTTTTCTATTATTCATGCAATCAAATTTTACTTTTTTTCTAAATACATGAGTTGTAGGAGTATACACACCATCTGATATTTCTTTGTAAAGGCAGCATGCTTTGAGGTTTTGTAAAGAATACTGATATAGAGTTAGGGCAGATGGAAGTTCTGCTAAACTCCACACAATATTGAAAATGATTTTATATATATAAAATATGCATTTGTACAGGTGACATATGGTTAGACAGATATATACAATATCCCAAACCTAACACAAAACATGACACAAGAAATAATATTATGTTCAAAGATACTTATGTTATAAAATAAAGAGGCTTCTGATTTATGTCTACTTAAATTACTGTAAGCAAAAGATTTTTCCCTTAGGATGGTCTAGGTAAATCTAAATTGAACTGTATTAAGGCTGGCAGTCTGGCTTTGTCATCCTTCCAAATTGAGCTAATTTCCAAGTCATCAAAGCAAATTTTCCAAATCCATTAGGAAAGATCTGAGAAGAACCAGAGAAAAGAGCTTTTTCCACTGTTTCTAAGATAAGAAAGTTGAGACATTTACGGATATTAGCAAGTCAACACTTGTTAGGAGAAAAGGGGGAAATTAGTCATCTTTGGAGAGCTTCTTTCCCAGAGAATGGTAAAAACAAATTCTATTGAGACAAAGAAAAGTAAAACTTCTTTTATTAATAGCTAGCAATAATAAATGAAATTATCTTGAACTTATGGACTTTAACAAGAACAATTTCAAATGTGACTTGAATTTATGATTATCATTTGTAATGTGATTATTTTTACATAAAATTCAAAACTATCACCCAGAATAACAACCTTTCTGCTCATAATTCTTATATTTTTTAATTTTAAAAATATTTTTATTTTTATTAAAATTTCTTTGTATTAACAAAGAAATTCTGTGCTTTGTAGATATACTGGTGGCCAATTAGCCTTGCTGTTAAGATAGTGGACCATGTGATTAGCTGGGCACAGGAAGGCAAACTTTTCAATATTATTGCTCAAGGGGCTAACTAGTGAAATCTTATATAGGTCTAGACTTTTCAAGAATGTAGCTATTAGAGATAAGAATTTCATGAACTGTTTTTCCTCTCTTTTAGGTACCCAAGCATTGTTTAAAATAATGTGGATATCAGCATTTGTAAGTTATTTTTGACTTATATCTTATAGAATCTATAAAATCTATGAAGTTGATTGAATATGGTGTCACAAGATTTTATTCCTAGTAGCTTGGAGGTGGAGGCATAAAAATCAGTAGTTCAAATTCATTCAAGTTATCTGGTGAGTTTGAGCCCAGCCTGAGTTATATAGGACCATGTTAACCCCATTAAAACAAATAGAAAAAAACTTTATCAACTTTTTAAAATATCTATAGAGCAGAGACTTGGGATGTAGTACTTCACTCAATAATACATGACTCTTTTGACATCAAGCCGTTTCGACACCTTTTAAAAATTACATTTTTATTTATCATTTGAGAAGTTTATACAGAGAGCAAACAATATTTAAATTTCTAGTTTACTTTGTATTTAGTCTAATTTTAGATTCATGAAAATAAGATAGAATGGAGGTCTCTAGACTATCAGTAGCATTGATTCATTGATATGACCTCACATCTTTACTGTATACGTTTGTCAAGATAGTGAAGAAAAAAATACAAACATTTCACTAATCTAAATAACAGATTTTATTTATGTTTAGATTAATTTTCAATTTTGATTTTATATCATAAAATTCAACTATAGTAAAATTAAAGTGAACAACTTTTGTTAATCATATCCTAAATTATGTAAAACCATAACTATATAAATAGACTATAGTCTCCATGTAGTATGTTTCATTAGAAAAATGATAATGCCATTTGGTTCAAACTAATCTTAATTAGAATGTAAAAGATGATGCTAAGATTTAGTTAATATTAAAATTAACATTGTGCCTGTGTACTCTGGAACATATCACTCAGGGTTCTTTTGCCTGTGGTGTGGTCTTTTTTAATATTTATTTATTATGTATATAATATTCTGTCTGTGTGTATGCCTGCAGGCTAGAAGAGGGCATTACAGATGGTTGTGAGCCACCATGTGGTTGCTGGGAATTGAACTCAGGACCTTTGGAGGAGCAGACAATGCTCTTAACCTCTGAGCCATCTCTCCAGCCACTGGTGTGGTCTTTATATTCTACCATTAATTACTAAGAACTTTAGAAAGTACAGTGGGTTGAAACCATCATATCTCACAACTATAAAATCAAGTCTTAACAGCTTTGCTTATGCAAAGCAAAAGTTGTATCTAAAATCAAATTCTCTGGTGCATGTCATTGTCTAAGGTCACATATTCTTGACCTTTAACATCTTTTTCTTTCCACAATTATTATTATTTTTAATCTCTTAAATGTGCATTGGTGTTTTGCCATGGGTGTCTGGTACCCTGGAATTGGAATTAGAGACAGCTGTGAACTGTCATATGGATGCTGGTAATTGAACCAAAGTTGTCTGGAAGAGCAGTCAGTGATCCTAACCACTTAGCAATCTCTCCTGTATCCCCTATAATTGTTTTAATATGATCACCATAAAAAACTTTAATAATTCATTTTATTAAATCTTTCTGTGCAAGGCAAAACATGAGATAATTGCCATGCATAACATTTTGACATTTTCATTTGACCTTTTGTATCATCCTTGCAGAAGAGCAAGTAGATTGGTTATGAACATGTTTTAGAGTTAATTCATATATATTTCAAATCATATACACTGCCAAATTATATTCTCTGAAAAACTCAATTGTATCAATAACTGGCAAGTAATTAAGTCTCAAGAGTCTAAATTCTATTAAATGAGTACTCTTTCTTCTTCTTCAGATATATGGTGCTACCAGTCTCCATGTTTATCTAACTGGACCCTTCCTTCTGATTCTTCACTGTTGCTTTATCAAGATGCCTTTCCTATATGAAGAAAGTCATAACATTATGTAACCTTTGCAGAAAGGGGTAGACAGCAGAAAGAAAAGAAATACTTTGAAGTTTTCATTGTGGAAAAATCTCTGTTTTTGCTCAGTTGATTCTGTGGATGCCTCCTGGGTTTTCACGCCTGGTCTCTTAAGATCCCAAATTAATCATCTGCTCTTTGCTTTATCTTAACAAATTCATTATAAATTTTGAGGAAGTAAAATAGAATCAATAACTCTTATTACATACTTAAGACTAGAGGGTGAGTCTTGGAGTTGCACTAATTTCGTTCAGTTTTCATGAAAGCAGGCTTATTTATTTACAAAGTTCTGGCCATATTTTAAAATAATGAATTAAAAGTGAAATTTGTAAATTTGAGCATACATATAACAGACAGAATTTTCTTTAGTGAAATGTAGGTTTATTAACTTGATATTTCAACAGCCTCCATAGTTGTAAACAAATCTACAGTACAGCCAGATTTTCAAGTGAAGAATTTGCCACTTCTTTTGTTGGTAGGTAGGTAATGTTCTGATTAATCACTAAAGATTATTCATCTTGGGCTAATTAGTACAATGTCAGACAATATTCTTAAGTTGTGATTCTTTGTTCATATCTAGATTATAGTTTTGAATTCTTTTTAAACCTTTCACTTTGAAAATACTCAGATTATGATACAAGATGACTATTCAAAGATACATTATTTTCTTCCACCAGAGAAAATATTCCTTCACCACAGTGTCTAAAACGTATCTATTTTATAGCATTCAAAAGTTTACTCTCATGTCAAGTCTGTATGCTATATAACTACACATTTTATAAAAAATCAAATATTGGGTTCTAAATATTAGTAAAATAGATCAAGGTAATTTTCACCGTGATTCTGCCGATTGTATTTGTTTTTTCTAGTTTGACTTGAACACATTTTACTCTCACCATCATCTTATGAATCATGAAAAACCAGAGCTGTGTCACTGGGCTCACACTCCTGGGCCTTTTACAGGACTCAAAAGTTGAGAAAATATTGTTTGTTGTATTTTCTCTGGTCTACCTAGCAACTATTGGGGGCAATATGATAATTGTGATGACCATTTTATATAACCCTGCACTGCTGGGCTCCCCCATGTACTTCTTCTTGATATTCCTGTCCTTATTAGATGCATGCACTTCTTCTACTGTTACTCCCAAGATTATAGTAGACTTCTTCTATAAAAGGAAGACCATTTCCTTTGAATGTTGTATGATACAGCTGTTTTCTGTCCACTTTTTCACTGGGGTAGAGGTGATTGTGCTGTCAGCCATGGCCTATGACCGCTATGTGGCCATTTGCAAGCCCTTACACTACTCTTCCATCATGAACCGGAGTCTTTGTGGAAATCTTGTGGTAGTTGCCTGGGTAGGAGGCTTCTTGCATTCTATTATACAAATTATTTTCACTTTGCAGCTGCCCTTCTGTGGACCCAATGTTATTGATCATTACATGTGTGACTTATTCCCATTACTGAAACTTGCCTGTACTGACACACACATTTTTGCAATTTTGGTGTTTGCCAACAGTGGGACTATCTGTATCATTATTTTTTCCTTATTGGTTGTTTCTTATGGTGTCATCTTGTTCTCTCTGAGAGCACAGAGCTCTGAAGGGAAATTTAAAGCTCTCTCCACCTGTGGGTCTCACATTACTGTTGTGGTTTTGTTCTTTGTCCCATGCATATTAACATATGCAAGACCAACATCTGCATTCTCCTTTGAGAAAAATGCTGTTGTATTTACAACAATCTTGACCCCATTGCTCAATCCTATGGTTTATACTTTTAGAAATAAGGAAATGAAAAATGCCTTCAGGAAAATGTGGAAAAAACTGATAGTAGTTTCTGACAAATATTAAATATTATCCTTGCTATGCTGTGGAAATGGATGAGTGGTTAAGAACACTTCATGCTGTGCAAAGAGAAGGACATTGGTTTTGATTTCCAACACCCATGTCAGAAGCTGGTCATCACAGAGCCTCTTAACCTAGTATTGGTTTAGGACAGATAAGTAAATTCCAGAAGCTCAGAGGACTATAATCTACTCTAACAAAGAGATATAAAATTTCATTCCAGAACTTATCCTAAGGCAATCTGGTAGTGCACAACAGACGAACATAGTCAATGTCACATTATGTACTTGTATATATACATGCACAAGCACAAACAGCATACTATCCTTAAGTGTACAAACATGTATATGCTCCCCACTCACTTGCTCATTCATCTCCTGTTGCAGGAGCTCCTTCTGCTCCTTCAGCCAATAGCCGCTGAGATATCAGCCTGTTGGGGTGTGGTCTCTCTCTCTTTTCAAAAGCAGCAACTGCCCTCTGCTTGCTCTCTTGCTTCTGGCTCCGCTTCCGGCAACTAGGCTCCTTTCCTGATTGCGCAGAGGGCTGTTGTCTGGGAAAGTAATCTGTAAGTTTTCCCGTTTAAATAAATAACTATTCTATTAATCGTAATTCCGAGCCAGTGTGGGATTGATTATGACTTATGCCTTCAATCTCCATACAAACATCAAGAAATAAAGGGTATACTCAAAGATAATACAATGATAAAGAAGTCAATATTTACCTATGCATTTACTACATTATTTAGGTATAATACAGAATGAAAAAACATTTTTCTTTAGAGAGTCCTTCAATGTTTGAGGTAAGAAAACATTTTAATATTTATTTTTGAGATCATAATATGAATACATTATTTCTCCTCTACCTTTTCTCCCTTTAAAAACTCCCATATACACCTCTTTTTCCCCTTTCACAGTCATGACCTTTTTCATTGGTTGTTGCTATGTGCATATATATATATATATATATATATATATATATATATATATATATATACATGTATATTCCTACATATAACTGTCTCAGTCTACATAATGTTACTCATATGTATTTTATCAGGGCTGAACATTTGATATTGGATAGCTAATTGGCATGCTCTTTCCCAAGGAAGACTATTTCTCTCTCTGTCAGACAGTTATGGTGACTCACAGTGGTAGGCTATGCTGAAGAGGCAGAGGCAGGAGGATACTGAGACCTCTCTTTTTGAGATTATATATTAACAATGAATTGACTATTTAGTATTGTTACTTGACAACACTAGTTAGCATGACAATGAAATCACATTTTATACTCCCATAGATATAATAAAACATTGGAAGAGGTTTAAGTATTAAAATGCTTTCCATTTAAACTATGTCATATTACAAAATTAGATTGATAACCTGCTTGTGTATTAAAATTAAAAAAAATACCGAATTTACTCCAAGGGAAAAATAAGATTCTAAGTGATACTGTGAGACGTCATACCCAGGAAATGCATCAAAAGAACCATGAATTTGAGCTGAATTCTGGATGTTCCTGACTCATTTGACTTTATTTTTATAAAGTAATTTTATAAAATAATTTTTATAAAGTAATTTTATAAAGTAATTCCATGAGTAATTTCTCTTAGATGATGTAACTAAGTCATTCCAATGAGTACTGTCACCTAATTCCATATGGGAAAAACCCATAAACTCTTCCTCTTCCAATTCATGCAAAGGCAGGTGTTGCAAAAGCATCACATCACAATCACAGGGCTAAGATACTGACAACATATCATATTTTTCCTACTCTTTACAGGGAACATAAACCCAGAGAATCCTGATTGAAGATTAATTTTCATAAAAGCCATGCATTTCATATTATTGAGCTATTTTATATTTCTAAATTTTCTGTATGACATAAATATATATATATATAATGATTATCAATAAAGATCATTGAGATTTAATATATTTTATATCACTATGGATATATTATGCTGTCTTTGCTGGCCAAAATGAATTTGCAAGAAAATAATTTAATAAAGCATGCTTTCTCTTCAGTATGACTGACAGGCCAAATACATTTAATGAGCAAAATTACTAAATGCTTATACTATGTTTGTATCTCCTTAATTTTACACGGCATATTCAAAGTACTAGAACCTAGGGAAGATAGATGGCATTGTATTGTATTCCCATTAGAGAGGGTATAAAATTAATATCTATATTAAAACAATATCTAAGTAATGTATATAATATCATTATCAGACTAAATGTGTGATAGACGTTCAGACATTTTGGGGAGATTTACCCATGTACTCTCTGTTAGTCATCAGACTCAAAGGAAATTCATCTTTTTAATGTCATTACCCTACAAAGAGATTTTTTTTCCCCAAAGTTTTTCATATGTCCTCAAGAACTTCCTTAGAATGAACATCTGGCATCAGTGGCTCAAGTGATTCATGAAGCTACTAATGCAATGTTGAAAGTAAAAGCATAAAATAAATTATTTTGTCTATAGTATACTATTCAAAAAGGTTTGTTTTGTTCCAACACATATCAAAATCAAACATTTTTCTTTTATTATTTTAATTCTGAATATTCAGTTGTAGATTCATTACTGGTAATGATGTGCCAGAAGAAAAGTGATGAGAGATTAGGCAAATCACCTCTCCTGATGGATGTGGAAGAACTGAAATGGAAAATTGACAAATCAAAGCTGGAGACTGCAAGAACCGCATTGCATCCCAAGGTTCATTCATATTGTTACAGCTCCTTTTGTAACAATTAACAAGTATAGAGCTAAGTGGAGAATCATGATTCACGGGTCACTATGTTCACAGTGACGTAAAAAACACAACATATTTTTCTTTAGTAAAACATCTAATGTATGTCTTAAGTATTATTTTAATACACTGAACTAGATACATGGGGGTCTATTACCTATTACCTCCAGAACATTGTTGTATAATACTTATAATTTCTAGAGAGTAGAGTATATGGAACTATAGTAATTGGAGTTTATTCTACTATATTTGCTATTTTTTTCATTGTAGCATTCTGTTCTATGGCCTTTTTCTTACTTTTTGGGATGGGAACATTTATTCTGTGTTCTTACATATGTAAATCAGACATCTTCTTTTTAGTTTAATAGGGTTGCCCATTGGAATGCTTTTAATGTATGTTCATTACTTTGGTAAGCATTCATCATCATAAAGTTCTATTTAGTGTACTAATAGGGAAAAAATCATCAAAGAACTTAACCATCTTTGGACAGTGTATACTAGAATATTGCTTGCCCAGGAAAGATATACTTGCTACTGCAATAGTTGCATGGATATTTTAGAGGTAACAAAACTTCTTCATATTGGATTTTTTTAGTCATTTCCCATAGAAGAGAATGTAGGCAGAGACTGCTCATTCATTTCCTGGCTGCCCAGACTCTAATAATAACACAGAAACTATATTAATTACAACACTGTTTGGCCAATAGCTTAGATATATGTCTAGCTAACACTTAAATCTTAAATTAACCCATTTCTATTATTCGGTGTATCACCATGAGGCTGTGGCCTACCAGTAAGTTTCTGGCTGATGGTTGGTGGATTTCTTCTTTGGCAGCTACATGACATCCCTATGACTCTGCTTATTCACTCCCTCTTTATATCTCTTGTAGCCCGGCTATATTCTGCCTTGCTAAATGCCAAAGCAACTTTATGCATTAACCAATAAAAGCAACATATATACAGAAGGACATCCCACATAAAGGGAATACTATAAATTTAGTGTGGGGAGTACGTGAAGTTCAGAGTGAATGTACATTGTTGAATTAATAATGGCCATGTTATGGATGTCTGGTGTGGGACCATGGTCTGTATTCTGTCAATTATATTTTAAATAAATGCTGATTGGCCAGTAGTCAGGCAGAAAGTATAGGCAGGAAAACTAGATAGGAAGTAGAGGTGGGTCAATGAGAATAGGAGAATTCTGGCAGAGGCAGGCAGATCTCTGTGGGTTCAAGGAAGCCTGATCTACAGAGTGAATTCCAGGACAAAGATACACAGAGAACCTGTCTCAAAAAGCCAAAAATTAAAAGTAAAAATAAAAGAAATAGAGGTCAAAATAAAGTCATATAAAGATGGAAATACACAGATAGTCTGGACACTGTATGTTATTATGCTCTCTTTAAATTGTTTAAATGCTGAGGAAGGAGCAACAGATGCTAAGAGATATTTGTTCATAAATGCTGTTGAATTAATCTAAGATAGGTATTTTGAAAATACCTTGACTTCAAAATTGAAATCAAAAGATATATTACTTTGGAGAAGAGGTTTATCTTTTGTTTCCCCAGGAAATTAGAAGCTGTGGTTCATTTTGAGTTGAGAAAAATCATGTTTGATCAAGGAAGACCACCTGAAAAATCTCCAGTAGGAACTGATGGCCCAGAGGTCTGAGTTCTACATCCAGAACAGATTCAAGACTATTGCCTGAGATGACCAAGACTCACAGGAGACTCCAGTCATGACTTGATCATAATTCTAATTTTTCTTTAGGTCCCTATAAAATTATCAGAACCCCTAACCAGCAGGAAGTAGCCTGAAAAACTATACCCATATTTCCCCCAATGGACTATGAATATTTTCCTTTGTTTAGAGTGTTGGTTACAAGTTGCTATGGCTAATGGTCAGGAGAAAAGCTAAACAAAGGATATTAGATTTAGAGTTCTTGTTTTTTTTAAGAGAGGGAAGTGGTGTGGGAGAATGGTCTATATTTTGTCAATTATATTTTAAATAAATGATGATTGACCAGTATCCAGACAGAAAGTATAGGTGGGACAACCAGACAGGGAGTAGAGGTGGGTCAATGAGAACAGAAGAATTCTGGAAAGAAGGAAGCCCATTCCTCTGCAGTCCTTTACCCAGCCACAGTAGAAGCCAGATGTGAATGCCTTGCTGAATATGGTACTGAGCCTCATGGCTAGCATAGATAAGAATAATGGGCTAATATAAGTTGTAAGAGTTAACAAGAAGCCTGAGCTAATGGACCAATCAGTTTATAACTAATATAGACCTCTGTATGATTTCCTTGGGACTTAACAACTGCGGGAACAGAAAACTCAGTCAACAGATGTCAATGTCTTAAACCCATGGAAAGCTTTCACTGGGTCAGCCTCAGAGAAATGGCAAACTCATCCTTTTGTTTTATTATAGATGGTTATAATCAATTGACCCTTAGTTTAAGCCAGTGTATGCAGAAACAATCAACTGCAGCTTTCTATTTTAAGATGATTGCAACCTGATTCTGCTCACCTGCAGAGAACAACTATGGAGATTAACTAATCCACTTCCTCCTCCTTCCTCGTGTATGATGAATATGCTGAATTTCCAGTTTTCTCTCCTTGCATATCCATCGGAGTACATGGTCCACTCAATCCCAGCTTTTCTGTGCATGTTTGTCATTTCTTCATTCTCTTTCACCCAATTCATGTCAACACTAAAGACTTGAAGATAGCAACATAAAAGGTTATGATGAAGTTCAAGGCCCTAGAGAAGAACCCAGTACTATTTTTTTTTTGTTTTGTAAATAGAAGAGATGGTAGCCTTCTATATATTTGTGTTTGTACACTCAGAGCATTTCTTATCTTTGGATAGAGTAGCTTCTTTTTGCAGTATGTGGTGCTTATCACAAAGAACTGTTCATCTTGTGTGTAGAGGGTAAGTGACTTCTTACTGCCTGTTCTTAAATGAGACAGTTATATTATCCCCTTCCTAGAACTAGGAAATATTTTCTTTTTGCACAGACATTAAGGGTAACATTGAATAAATGGGACCTCCTGAAGCTGAGCAGCTTCTGTAAAGCAAAGGACACTGTCACTAAGACAAAAAGGCAGCCTACTGACTGGGAAAAGATCTTCACCAACCCCGCAACAGACAAAGGTCTGATCTCCAAAATATATAAGGAACTCAAGAGACTAGACTTTAAAATGCTAATTAACCCAATTAAAAATGGGGCACTGATCTGAACAGAGAATTCTCAACAGAAGTTCAAATGGCCAAAAGACACTTAAGGGCATGCTCAACCTCCTTAACAATCAGGGAATTGCAAATCAAAACAACTTTGAGATACCATCTTACACCTGTCAGATTGGCTAAAATCAAAAACACCAATGATAGCCTTTGTTGGAGAGGTTGTGGAATAAGGAGTACACTCATTCATTGCTGGTGGGAATGCAAACTTGTGAAACCACTTTGGAAAGAAGTGTGGTGGTTTCTCAGGAAATTCGGAATCAACCTACCCCAGGACCCAGCAATTGCACTCTTGGGAACATATCCAAGAGATGCCCTATCATACTACAAAAGCATTTGTTCAACTATGTTTATAGCAGCATTATTTGTAATAGCCTGAACCTGGAAACAACCTAGATGTCCTTCAGTGGAAGAATGGATATGGAAAGTCTGGAATATATACACATTAGAGTACTACTCAGCGGTAAAAAACAATGACATCTTGAACTTTGCATGCAAATGGATGGAAATAGAAAACACTATTCTGAGTGAGGTAACCCAGACCCAAAAGGATGAATTTGGTATGTACTCACTCATCAGTGGATTCTAGGCATAAATAAAGGTCAGTGAGCCTATAATTCCAGATCCTAGAGAAGCTAAATAAGAAGGTGAACCCAAAGGAAAACACGTAGTTTTCCTCCTGGATATTGGAAGTAGACTAGATTGCCAGGCAAAAATTGGGATCTTGGGGGTGGGGGTGGGGTGGCGGTTAGGGGTGATGGGGAGATGTGGATAGAAAAGTGAGGAGGGGAGGATGGGGAGACCCTGGGGGAATGGGATGGTTTGGATGGGCGAAGGGTGGATGGGGGTGCTGGGAAGAAGATATCTTAATTAAGGAAGCCATTTTAGGGTTAGCAAGAGACTTTGCTCTAGAGGGGGTCCCAGGTATCCATGGAGAAGTCCACAGCTAGTTCCTTGGGCAGCTGAGGAGAGGGAGCCTGAAATGGCCCTTTCCTATAGCAATACTGATGAATATCTTGCTTATCACCATAGAAGCTTCATCTGGCATTGGAGGGAGATAGAGACAGAGACCCACCCTGGAGTGCAGGACTGAGCTCCCAATGCCCAAATGAGGAGCTGAAGGAGGGAGAAAATGAGCAAGGAAGTCAGGACTGTGAGGAGAGCGCCCACCCACTGAGACTGCAGGGCTGATCCAATGGGAGCTCACCAAGGCCAGAGCAACCTGGACTGAAAAACATGGGATCAAACCGGATTCTCTGAAGGTGTCGGGACAATGAAGGCTGACTGAGAAGTCAAGAACAATGGCATTGGGTTTTGATCCTACCGCATGTACGGGCTTTTGGGGAGCCTAGTCTGTTTAGATGCACACCTTCCTGGACCCAGATGGAGTGGGTTGGACCTTGGACTTCGCTCAGGGCAGAGAACCCTGACTGCTCCTTGGACTGGCAAGGGAGGGGGAGGGGAGTTAGTGGAGGGGGAGGGAAATGGGATTGGGGAGGAGGTGGAAATTTTTAATAATAAAAAAAAATTTAAAAAACTAGGAAATATTTTGGAAGGAAAGACAGGAATATCATACTAACTTGAGGTTAATGAAAATTGTAATGAAACACTGTTTTCAGAAAATGACTTGATCATTTCAATCATGACAAAATCAGCACTTGTTGATATTTGTGTTGAACTGACACAAGTTTCTTCATGTATAGGGAAGAGAATCATGGATCTCCAATCCCCACTAAAGAGATAATGGCAATTAAATGTTCCTGGTTAAGGAGTACCCTTTCTTTAAGCATATAAACCCAGGAAAGTTGCCTATTATCTGTTAAACAATCTTATATCCATCAATCTTAAAGCCAGTGGATCAAAATCAATAGACTCATATACAGGAGGAGGTATAGTTGGGAAGAAGAAAGGGGTCCATATAACTGGAATGACCACAAGAAAATGCACTGTGTACTCAATGTGGTCATAGAACACTGTATACATGCATATACACATATGTATGTTTAGATATGTACAAATGAATATATATATATATATATATATATATATATATATATACACACTTATGACCTTGTCAAAAGAACAAAAATATTTTTAGAGGAAAGGTATTTTTTATTAATGTATACATTCTCATATACTTATATATGAAGTGGTTTGTTTTTGAAGAACAGTCCTGTGAGTGTTTCCCAGAACAATAGATAATATCTTTTCAGATTGAATAATAAATTCCATGAAACAGAATTCAAATCTTAATATGCTTGTTGAGTATGTGAACATTTTACATAAGTCATGCATAGGGACATCACAATCTATTCAGTATACAAAAGCTTACTAATCGTGAAAGTGAAAATGTTTTTTTGTAGAACCAGCCCTCAAATTCTAAAACCTTTGAAAGAAAATGAAAATATTACTAACTCTCAAGCAAGTGAAAAAGTCCACAAAGTTATTTCTCAGCTACTCTTGGAGCCAGAAATTGTCAAAACCCTGGGGAGCCATGAGTAAGTCTTACAAGTAGATGACCTCTCAGGTAATACCCATTAACTCTAGTTGCAGTTAGGAAGTGAATTTGAGCCCTTCATTTTTCTTTTATTATTAAATCACATTGAATATGGGATGAAGGATGCACCTGTGACATTCTCTACCTTCACTGCTAGACCTGGTTCACTTTTATGTGAAGTGAAAAGTTGGGTAAAACAGCATTTTGGTCAAGATTACACAAACTGATTTCAATGGAAAACACAAGATGTTTGTCTTAAAGGTATACAAACAGTCAACACAAGGTGAGACTCATAAGCACATTTCTTCATTTATGGAGATGTTTAAAATTGTGATGAAACAGTTTAAATTTGGATGTGTAGTCAAGTCAATATTTGCTTAATGTCAGTTCATATTGTATTCTTGAAATTTTTATCAACTGTGATGCTCAGATTCCTTATCTTTAATGAGGATTGTTATTGTCTAAGTTAGAGCACAGAGAAATGAATTAAATAATACCCTATATACTCTGAAACATCAGTTAAATATAATAACCCCACAAGTGCCCAATAAATTAGTTGTTAGTGTGTAAACTTCTTTCTTCTCTCCTTCCTTAATTCTTTCCCTCAACCCCTCTTTCTCTCCTTCTTGCTTTTTTTTTTTACTTCACAGGATCTTTGTTCTTTTCCTTCTCATGTATTTTTCCAAGTTTAATAAAATTAAGATTATTTTCAACTTGTCATCTTCAAATTGAGGCCAAATTATAGAGAAGGCACCATCTTTTTTCTGTACAGTGTCTAATAAAACTTTAAGATTTTTCTACATACGTGTTCAGTTGTACTCTAATTTAGTTGCCATTCTAATGCTTTAATTAAATGTAGTATGGCTTGATGTTTGTAAAAAATACTGATATAGGGTAGTGACAAAGCTTAGCAGAAAAACTGCTGCTAAGTTCTATACAATATTGAAAATGAACATAAAATGTTCTATTTGCACAACTACATACTAACAAATGATACAGGAAAGCACATTATGGTCAGATTCATTAACCTCATAAAGTGATATTTTCTAATATATGTTCCCCTCATGCACTTAAGTTTCTCTCAGTATTGGGATTCTACCTGTGAACTTTATAGGAAAGTAAGTGGTTGATGCTCTCAACTGTTTGAGTGGTAATTGTCATGGTCTGGCCCCTCTCTTAAAATCAGCTGAACAACCTATATATCTAAAGAGAAGTTTCAAAAATCCATTTGGAAGGAAATGGGAGAAAACAGAATTTCCCTGTAGTACACATAAATAGCAATACAAGTCACTTGAGTCATTTAAGGAAATCTGTAGAGCAACGCTGAGGAGCAAAAAAAGGATTAACAATCTGAAATGTACTTATCATAACAGTCATAGAAATTTGCTTAGTTATACACACAAAATCAATTTTTATTTGTTTTTTTGTTTTTTGTTTTTTTTGTTTTTCGAGACAGGGTTTCTCTGCAGCTTTTTTAGAGCCTGTCCTGGAACTAGCTCTTGTAGACCAGGCTGGCCTCGAACTCACAGAGATCCGCCTGCCTCTGCCTCCCGAGTGCTGGGATTAAAGGTGTGCGCCACCACCACCCGGCTCAATTTTTATTTGAAGATAATAATTTTAGATTAATATAAGATTGGCTTAGATTATTTAGCATAAATAGTGATTTAAAATATATTTCAACTTCAACTTATTATTATTGGTGACAATATTTTACTTGTTTGAAATATATTTCAAAGAAGCTAAATATAGTGACATACTTTCTGTCTATTGTTTCTGATTGTTTTAAGTATATACAAAAATTGCCTTAACAAAAATATCCTGTTTTCTGAAGATAGATTGATGCTATTACTAACTTTTTTTTTTGCTACAATGAGTGGGAAGAAACTAGTAGGCAATATAGACAGTTGGCATAAGGAGAAACATGACCCAACATCACCAGTCAAGAAAGTGGCTGAGGGCTGGGCGGTGGTGGCGCACTCGAGAGGCAGAGGCAGGTGGATCTCTGCACTTGGAGGTGAAGGATTGTTGATGAGGCAATTGATAACATCCTAAACGGTTATTTTCAATCCAACTTGAGCTACATCAAAAGACCCATCTGTTTATCTCTCATGAAACCAAAACCTTGATGTCTGACAGTTCATCTCATAGCACATGCCTCTTACACTTAAAGCTAATTTCAGAGTATTTGACTACAGAAAGTTAGCAATTTTTCTTTCTATATAATATTGTATTTTGCCTGTTTTATGTGCATTAATTTTTGCTTTATAATTAAGCTTTTCATACTGTTTACAATTAAAAGTGATAATATATAACTCCAATTTCTTTCCAACTCCTATATCAATAACAAAGATCTCTCTACTTTATTTTTGTTGTTGTTGTTGAATCCACTAAATGAATCCATACTGTTGCTCCTACGAATACTGTGCCTTTAGTGGAGTGCTGGAAACCTACTAGTGGTCATATCCTCAACAGAATGATTTTCCCTTTTCTGAATCTATTGTCAAATGTAAGCAATTTCAGAGGTTAGATTTATTTACATGTAAAATTTGTTTGCTAGCTCTACATGACAGTCATTAATATTATCTTTTTGCCTTTTCATATAGACAAATTATTCTTTTAGTCACTTTTTGGTATATGCATATATATGTACATATATGAAATTACACATGTATATATATATATATATATGCATGTATATGTGTGTGCATGTAAATAATCACCGAAAGCATTTATGAATACGTTTGATTGTGCATATATAAGAAGACATCTATAACATTTCAACCTGAGAAAACTGAATTCAGGAGCTAGAATATTTACATTAAAGTTTTATGAAAGGTTTTTATGGTGAAGAGTTTTCAATTGGCTGAATTATGCCTGGTATTTTGGGGGCATGTTAATGTCTTATTTAGATATTTTCAACTTGAGCCTTCTCTTAAACTTTGGAGGTATGAAGGTAAGTTATCAAGATGTTTTATAGTAAATTCATAAGAATTTCAAGCCATATGTGTCATATTTACTCAATCAAATTTGGTTTGTGTACATGATTAGTAAATAATTAAGTCTCAAGACAAGAAAATATATTCAACAAGCTGCTTCTCCTTTTCACCTCTGTGATTGTCATCAACTTTCTTTTGTAGGTCATTGATCCTTTGGCTTCTGTTCCTTCATCATCTACCCTTTTGCATTTATCAAGATTCCTCACTCATACATAAACAGAAATTAATTCTTTAACAATTTTATAGAAAAGTAGACTGTGGAAAAACAGTACTCTGAAGTTCTTAATGAGATAAAATATCTCAGTCACATTCTCTTCCATCTATTAAGTGGTCATTCGTCCTGGGCCTGTGTCCCCAAAGTCCTCAGGTTAACAACATTTTTGTTTGTTTGATCTGAAATCTTTAATAACTTTTGCACAAATAAAACAATGATACTATCGCCTGCAACTAACTGTTGACAAAAAGTTGAGGTCTAAACCTTTATTTGAATTATTTCATTTGTTGATGATTACATTAAAAATAAATTAAGAAAATTTTCTGATAATTGCAAGTTTCTATGAACACATTTATTTTAGAATTTTTCTTCAAAGTCATGCTAAACCAGAGCATTGTCACTGAGTTCATACTCTTGGGACTCTCACAGAACCCAAAAGTTGAGAAAATATTATTTGTTTTATTTTTGTTGGTCTATCTTGCAACTATTGGGGGCAACATGGTAATTGTGGTAACAATTGTATGCAGTCCCACACTCTTTGGTACCCCCATGTATTACTTTTTGTCTTTTTTATCTTTCCTGGATGCATGCATTTCTTCTGTAATCACACCCAGGATGATTATAGACTTCTTCTATGAGAGGAAGACTATCTCCTTTGAATGTTGCATGACACAGCTGTTTGCTGTCCACTTCCTTGCAGGGGCAGAAGTGATTGTCCTGTCAGCCATGGCCTATGACCGCTATGTGGCCATTTGCAAGCCCCTTCACTACACTTCCATCATGAACAGGAGAGTGTGTGGAATTCTGGTGGCGGTAGCCTGGACAGGAGGTTTCTTGCATTCTATTATACAAATTATCTTCACTTTGCATCTGTCTTTCTGTGGACCCAATTTTATTGATCATTTCATATGTGACTTGTTCCCATTACTAAAACTTGCCTGCACTGACACACATATTTTTGTCATTTTAGTGTTTGCCAACAGTGGGTCTATTTGCATCATTATTTTTTCCTTATTGCTTGTTTCTTATGGTATCATCTTGTTCTCTTTGAAATCTTATAGCTCTGAAGGACGACGTAAAGCTCTTTCCACATGTGGATCCCACATTACAGTTGTGCTTTTGTTCTTTGTCCCATGTATATTAATATATGCACGAAATACTTCTGCATTCTTTTTAGAAAAAAATGTGTTTATATTTTCTGATGTACTGACACCATTGCTTAATCCTATAGTTTATACCTTCAGGAATAAAGAAATGAAGAATGCCATCAGGAAAATATGGTGGAGATTTTTTAATATTTCTGGTAAACATTAAATCATTTAATTTATAAGGATAGGAATATGGCTCAATTTGTTATAGAATTGGTGTGTGTTCATGTGGACCTGAGTTTAGATTTTGATATGTGTTTCAATTTTGTTGAGGATTTCTGATTTCAGCACAACTAAGGCAGGTGTTCAACATCAATTTAATGGCAACACCAATTTAAGGCTCTCTTTTCCACAATTTAAGGCCTACTCTTTCACTCCATAAACCTGGATTCTCTGGGATGCTTTCTCCCTTGCCCATCAAGTAGATACTTCTGTCTCCAAATATATTCTATTCCTTCCATTCTCTGAACCACTGTGAAAGCATTGCTCTGCCTCACCCCTTAGGCCTCCTGGCTTTTCCTGGATCTCCTGGTGGTACTTCTATACCTACCAGCTTCTTCCAGAAATCCCAATAAGCTGCCTGCTTCTAAATCCTTTAACTCCCTAGCACTTCCTGGTATGCCATTCTCCTACAGAATCCAACTTTCAAACAGTGCCTTCTCCCAGTGAGTCAGGGATACAGAATTTTTTAGGGTCTAATGATTCACATTTATTTAACAAATGTCAGCACATATAGGTTATATTTCATGTCAAGTATTGTTCTGTGTTAGGACAAAATGCAAATTTGCATAGAAAGAATATACCTTTTGTATCTTGAATTTGTAGACTATTGAAATTGTGGTGCTTCTGGGTACCATTATCCTAATATTTTCAAAAATTATTTAATTTTTCATGTCCTGTTGTGTTTGAATTGATACAAATGGGTATGAATCAATGCTTAAAAATACAATGTAGCAAACTGTTTGATATGTTCCCTTTCTGAAAGGATCTAATGTGCAACTATAAGCTTTATTTTATTAAGTTGTGGGCTAAATGCTCAGTCATCTTATATTAAACATGCTTTCAAATCATCTTGCAGATAGTATGAAAGGAATAAATGTCCCTTGATGTCTAGAATCTACCTTTTCAGAATTTTTAAAGTATAATTCAGACTAGGAGTAGACTCTCATACCTTAATTTCACTATGTGACAAGCTTATTTGAAAGATTGCTGCAAGTTCCAGGCATTCCTAGGCTAAAGAGAGAAGCCGTTTACAAAAGGAATAGAAGATTTATGAATATCCAAGTTGAATTTTCTTAAATAGTAGAAAACAAAACATTCCTAGTAAAATCAGCAACAACTCATAAGTGTTGACTCACACCATTCTTATTCAATATAATGCTTGATGTCTTAAATAATACAATAAGACATGACAAAAAATAATATGGATACGGTGACAGACAATTTTGATAGTCATGTTAACAAAATCTGCAATCACCTAGGAAAGAAGCCTTCAGGCACACATGTGAGGGATTTTCTTGATTAGGATAGCCTCTAGAAACAATAGAGGTTTTCTCTTGAATAATTTTATTGATGTGGGATAGTCCACCTCACAATTGGGAACTATTCTCTTGTCTTGTGTCATGAATGCTACAAACAAAAGAAAGCTAGCAAAGCACAGACATTCATTGCTCTGCTTCCAAACAATGGATGCAGTGTGACCAACTGACTCAACCTCCTGATATTGTAGGCACCAGCGATGAAGGACTGCCGCATAGAACTATGTAATGCAACATGCTTTTAATTCATTAGATTTCTGTGTCAGGAACTCTATTGCTACAATCAATAACATAACTGATACAAAATTTAATATGAGGAATGATGTCTTTGTTCTAATAAACATAATAACAGGTTTCTTAGGATTTTTGAAATGATTTGTTGCTTTAGTACATTAGGCTATAAAATCCCTAGCTTGCCAGAGACAGTGTTTCATGGGACACTGTGGTAGGAGCTTAGAAAATAAGAATACCGAGAAACTACGAACAATGAAAGCTTCCATCATGATATTTAAGAATCAATAAGAGACTACCAGAAAATACACTAGAGGTCATTTCAATGGTATTTGAATGAAGAGTCTGGTTTTATTTTTGCTTCTGTCTTGAGAACTTGATTACAGTTGAAATTAAAGGTAATGGTTAATTTATTTGGCGAAAAGAAACTTCAGGACAGCAGATTTTTCAGTCTATGGTTTAACTCTTTTTTTTAATTGCACATGGCCAGGTCCACAATGAAAGTGATTGACAATGTGTGTGTGGTTGGGTGTGCTTTTGTGTGTGTGTGTGTGTGTGTGTGTGTGTGTGTGTGTGTGGTTTGTTGTGTGAAAAAGAATTCTAGAAATTTAGGTGTATATACATACAAGACTAGATATGTGTATATACATATATACATACATACATACATACATATATATTCTAAATAGTATCTAATTTTCAAAATGAGACACTCTATGGTGAGCCATAATAATAGCAAATATGATCCAAAGGCAATACCCAATCAATCATGGGATCCAATGTATAAAATGTGACCTATTCAAAAGAAAAAACATAATATTAACTGAGAATAAAACAAAAGAGAAAGCACAACGAATTCAGTTCTCTCTCAAAGCATCTGCCTAGGGAGTGGGTTCTCCACTATTATGAGAAGAAAGGCAAAACTGCACTCAGTGTGAAATTAAGTTGTCACCCTTATCTGGAGGAAGAGTTGATAGAATTGCCTTTGTGGGATTGGCTTTTCAGGCATTCCTACAAATTCCTACAAAGCCAATCCCACAAAGATATAAGACTGTGGACGATGGATGGGAAAGGTTGTTGAATCATTTAATCAGAGAAGTTATAGTTAAACGTTGTATTTCAGGGCTGGAGTGCTTATAGAGTCATAAAAGGTGACTGCTTGAAGTTGTAAAGAGGAAGCCCAAGACACAGTGAAGACCCAAGACTATTATAAATGCCAGAATTATAGGAAATTCTCTAGATATCTCCCTACAGAGAATTCCTCAAATTCTCCCATACAATAGAAACAGAAGGAATATTGCCAAATTCTCTTAAATAGGCCAGGGTAACCTAATACCCAAACCAGAAAAGGATGCAACAAAGAAACAGAATAACAAACAAATCTCCCTCATGGATCAATATATAAAAATCTGTCAGTATAATCCACTATATAAACAAACTGAAAGAGAAAAAAATGCATGATCATTGCATTACATACTAAAAAAGCCTTTGACAAAATTTAACATCCCTTCATGATAAAGGTACTAGAGAGATCAGGGATAACAGAAACATACCTAAACACAAGGAAGACAACATACAGCAAGCCAATAGCCAACATCAAATTAAATGGAGAGAAACTCAAAGCGATTCCACTAAAAACAGGAACAAGATAAGGCTGTCCACTCTCTCCATCTCTCTTCATATTCAGCATAATACTCTAGGTTCTAGCTAGAGCAATGAAGCCACAAAAGGAGATCAAGGGAATGCAAATTGGAAATGAAGCCTAACTTCTGCTATTTGCAAATGATATGACAGTTTACATAAGTGACCCAAAAGATTCTTTGTGGGAACTACTACAACTTATAGACACCTTCAATTATGTGTCTAGATGCAAGATTAACTCACAAAAGTCTGTAACCCTCTATATACTAATGATGAATGGACTGAGAAAGAAACCAGAGGAATTAAATCCTTTAAAATAACCAAAAATAATATAGAATATGTTGGGATAGATCTAACCAAACAAGTGAAACACCTATATGACAAGAATTTTAAGCCTTTGAAGAAAGAAATTGGGAAAAAAAGATTAGAAAATGGAAATATCTCCCATGCTCTTGGATTGGTAAGGTTAACATAGTAAAAATGGCAATCTTATCAAACTAACTCTTAAATGATCATATTTTTGCCATAAAATATTTAAAATCTTAGATATTGACTGAGAAGTTTCTTTTTTTTTTTTTTTTTTTTTTTTTTTTTTTTTTTTTTTTTTTTTGGTTTTTCGAGACAGGGTTTCTCTGTGGCTTTGGAGCCTGTCCTGGAACTAGCTCTTGTAGACCAGGCTGGTCTCGAACTCACAGAGATCCGCCTGCCTCTGCCTCCCAAGTGCTGGGATTAAAGGCGTGCGCCACCACCGCCCGGCCGAGAAGTTTCTTTTTGATGTGAGTAGAGATTAATGGAGAGATTTTTAACTCTTGAAAATACTGAGACTAAGGAAATGATGAATACTCATCCATTAATGGGACAGCTACTATATTCCCTTAAAAATAAGGAAGTATCTCAAAATAGAAGAAAGAAGAAAATGTTCTTTCAAGGTCTGTGAAGAATAGTGTTGGGATTTTAATGGGGATTGCATTGAATCTATACATTGCTTTTGTAGGATTGCCATTTTACCATGTTGATCTTTAATAACCAACTTTATGAAAAAACAAAAAACCCAGGATAGCCAAAACAATCATATACAATAGAGAAACTTCTGGAGGCATTACCATCCCTGACATCAAGCTCTATTACAGAGCTAGAGTGGTCAAAACAGCTTGGTATTGGCATAAAAACAGAGACATTGACCAATGGAATCTAATTGAAGACTGGGTATTAATCCACTCACCTATGTACACCTTATTTTTTGACAAAGAAACTAAAATTATACAATGGAAAAAAAGAAAGAATCTTCAACAAATGGTGCTGTCATAACTGGATGTCACCCTGTAAAAGAATGAAAATAGATCCATATCTATTACCATGCACAAACCTCAAGTTCAAATTGTTTAAATACCTCAATATAGGATCTTCTGGTACAGGATCCAGGCCACTGGCTGACCAGGGACCTCACAGACAAAAGGGCGCGCTTGCTGGTTGCAGGAAACAACTTTGAGATACCATCTTACACCTGTCAGAATGGCTAAAATCAATAACACCAATGATAGCTTATGCTGGAGAGGATGTGGAGTAAGGGGAACACTCATCCATTGCTGGTGGGAATGTAAACTTGTGAAACCACTTTGGAAATCAGTGTGGCAGTTTCTCAGGAAATTGGGAATCAACCTACCTTAAGATCCAGCAATACCACTCTTGGTAATATACCCAAGAGATGCCCAATCACACTACAAAAGCATTTGTTCAACTATGTTCATAGCAGCATTATTTGTAATAGCCAGAACCTGGACACAACCTAGATTCTCCTCAATGGAAGAATGGATAAAGATAGTGTGGAATATATACACATTACAGTACTACTCAGCGGTGAAGAACAATGACATTTTGGATTTTGCATGCAAGTGGATGGAAATAGAAAACACTATCCTGAGTGTGATAACTCAGACACCAAAAGATGAATATGGTATGTACTCACACATTAATGGACTCTAGGCATAAACAAACGGCATTAAGCCTATAGTTCTCAAGCATAGAGAAGCCAAATAACAAGGTGAACCCAAAGAAAAACATATATAGATCCTCCTGGAAATTGGGAGCAAACAAGATTGCCAGGCAAAAGTGGGCAGCATGGGGTGGGGGTAGGGATGGGGGTAGGGTTGAGGAAACCGGAGAGGGGGAGAGAGAAGGGAGAAAGGAAAGACTGGAGAGAGCTTGGGGGAGTGGGAGGGTAGAGATGGAGGAAAGGCAGATAGGAGCAGGAAAGAAGATATCTACATTAAGGGAGCCATTTTAGGGTTGGTAAAAGACTTGGCTCTAGAAGGGATCCCAGGTGCCCACAGGATGTCCCCAGCTAGGTCCTTGGGCAGCAGAGTAGAGAGTGCCTGAACTGGCCTTACCACATTATCACACTGATTATTATCTCAAATATCACCATAAAATCTTCATCCGGCAACGGATGGAGGTAGAGATAGAGACCCTCATCAGAGCAATGGACTGAGCCCCCAGGTCCAGTTGAGCAGAAGGAGGGAGAAGATGAGCAAGGAAGTCTGGACCACAGGGGGTTGGTCCATTCACTGCGACAGTATGCCTTTCTAATGGGAACTCACCAAATCCAGCTGGACTGAATGAGCATGCGATCAAACCAGACTCTCTGAATGTGGCTGAAAATGGGGACTGACTGAGAAACCATTGATAAAGGCACTAGGACTTGTTTCTACTGCATGTACTGGCTTTTTGGGACCCTAGTCTATTTGGATGCAAAGCTTCCTAGGCCTGGATGTAGGGGGGAGGGCCTTGGACTTTCCACAGAGCAGGGTTCCCTGCCCTCTCTTAAGGAGGGAGGGGAGGAAGGAGGGTGTGTATAGGAGTGGGAGGGGAATGGGAGGAGGGGAGAAAGTGTAAATTTTTGAAGGGAAAAATAAAATAAAAATAAAGTAATAATAATAATAATAGTAGTAGTAATAATAATAATAATAATAATAATAATAATAATTACCTCAATATAAATCTGACCACATTGAACCTGATAGGAGAGAAAGTGGGAAGTAGTCTTTAACGCATGGGCACAGGAGACCACTTTCTAAATATAACTCCAGTAGTACAGATAATAAAAGCCACAATAAGCCGGGCGGTGGTGGCGCACGCCTTTAATCCCAGCACTCGGGAGGCAGAGGCAGGCAGATCTCTGTGAGTTCGAGGCCAGCCTGGTCTACAAGAGCTAGTTCCAGGACAGGCTCTAGAAACTACAGGGAAACCCTGTCTCGAAAAAAACAAACAAACAAAAAAAAAAAATAAAAGCCACAATAGATAAATGGAACATCCTGAAACAGAGAAGCTTCTGTAAAGCAAAGGACACAGTCAATAAAACAAAAAAAGTCAGCCTACTGAATGGGAAATGATCTTCACGAACCCCACATCAGACTAAAGACTGATCCTCAAAATATATAAAGAACTCAAGAAATTAGACATTCAAATTCTAAATAACCCAATTAAAAACTAGTGTACTAAACTGAGAATTCTCAACAGAAGAATTTCAAATGGTCAAAAGATACTTAAGGACATATTCAATCTCCTTTGCTATCAGAGAAATGCAAGTCAAAACAACTCTGAGATACTATCTTACACCTGTCAGAATGGCTAAGATCAAAAACACCAATGATACCGTATGCTGGAGAGGATGTGGAGCAAGGGGAACACTCATCCATTGCTGATGGGAAAGCAAACTTGTGCAACCAGTTTGGAAATGAGTATGGTGGTTTCTCAGAAAACTGGGAATCAACCTACCTCAGGATCCAGCAATACCACTCTTGGTAATATACCCAAAAGATGCCCAATCATACTACGAAAGCATTTGTTCAACTATGTTCATAGCAGCATTATTTGTAATAGAACCTGGAAACCACTCAGATGCCCCTCAAATGAAGAGTGGATAAAGAAAGTATGGCACATTTACACATTAGAGTACTACTCAGCAGTAAAAAACAATGTCTTGAATTTTGCATGCAAATTGATGGAATTAGATAACACTACCCTGAGTGAGGTAACCCCAACCCCCCAAAATGAATATGGTATGTACTCATTCATAAGTGGATTCTAGCCATAAACAAAGGACATTGAGCCTATAGTTCATGAGCCTAGAGAAGCTAAGTAGTAAGGTGAACCCAAAGAAAAACATATATAGACCCACCTAGGAATTGGAAACAAAAAGATTGCCTGACAAAATTGGGAGCATTAGGGCGGGGGATTGAAGGCAGGGGAGAAGGGGAGGGTTGAGGGAAATTTGAGGGAATTGAATAGTTGAAAGCATGGGATCAAACTAGTCCCTCTGAATGTGGTTGACAGTTGAGGCAGACTGAGGTACCACTGACAGTGACATTGGGATTTTTCTCTACCATCTGCGCTGGCTTTTTGGGATCCTATTCTCTTTGGATGTATAACTTGCTCAAGCTAGATGTAGCAGTGAGGGCCTTGGATTTTCCACAGGGCAGGGTGCCTTGTCCTTTCTTAGGATTGGAGGGGGAGGGGTGGTAGGTTGTATGGAGGGAGTGGGAGTAGGCGAGGAAGTGGGAATTTGAATTTTTTTAGTAATAAAATAATAATACTAAAAAGAAAATATAAGACAAAGAACAGGATAGAGTGTTATGATACATTGTCTAGTTTAATTATCTTGGTCATTTAGTCATAAAAAGTACCAGCTGTGAATACCTGAATAAAACTTACATAAGCATAGGCTCTTCCACCTCATGGTTAAAAGGAACCTTTCTAAGGAACTATCAACAGCTATGGCAAGGGATATAATTTGCTTCATGTATGTAGGGATAAGTTTATTCATGGTCTAGTAAGTTACCACCTATCTATGCAATTATAAATTTAGTACTTAAAATAAAAATAGTTAAAATAAAAACATGTGACTATAAGAACAGGAGTGGTTGATAATGAGAAGGAGATCTGAAAGATTGGATGGAGGAAAAGGAATCAGTATGGATGGATACTCTTATTTTTAATATTTTGTATAAATGTATAGAATTGTCAAAATTAAGGAAAAGATAAAGAAAATATTCTCAAATGAATAAATGATATTTCCACCAGTGTACTATTAATATATTTATACAGAATTTTTTTCTTTAGTGAACAGACCTTGACAGTGTTTCCTAAAGCAATGTAATTTTTAATATATCCATTGATAGATCCCTTGTGATAGAAAGCATCTTATCTGAATTCTTCACAGATACTGCATCCCATTTATTATAAAAATAGTGTACTATTTATTAAGATGATAATATACAAAAGCATTTATCTAATAGAATCCTCCACAAATTAAATGAAATCATAACATAATTTTGGATGGATGTATAACAGCTCTAATAAATACACAATTAAGTGGAAAGATATATTCATAGCATGTTGGATTCCCATGAGACCAGAAATTTTACAAATCTGGTGAGACTAAATTAGTTTCACAAACTCCTGATATCTCACAAAAAAAAACCTTTTTAAATTTGAGAAGGAGCAAAGCAGGAACTTTGGATCCTTCAGTCTTGTTTGGTTCAGCAACCATGATGAACCCAGACTCAAGAAGCAGAGATAACATCCTCCACTTTAACTGCCCAAGATACTCTGCTGCTTTTTCTTAGGTGAGGAAGGAAGAGCTAAAGGGAAAGAGAGAATCTTGGTCACCACTGAATGGACATTTGGTCACAGATAATAAGGGATGCATAGCTTCAGATTTCTTTTCACATGGTGAGGATTATAAGGCACTTGTTTTTCATTTTCAGAGATGGTCTTAAAATTGTGATAAAATTTAACATTTAGTGTAATCATGACCCATTCAGTTTATAACTATTCTTGAGAATAACAATAACCCTGGTGCTCAGATTGTTTACCTTTATGGATATTGTATGATGAAAGTCAGTGGTTCAGAAGTGAATAAAATGACACAAGAGGAGACAGTAGATTAGAACTTCACAATGAACAACTGCTCAAGTGCACACAGGGCTCAAATAAATGTTACAGGGCAACTTCATTTCTCCCTCCCTTCTTTCCATCTTTTCTTCATTCTTTTTTTCAAAAGTTCCTTTTGAAGGAACTTCTATTACATTTTGACTATATTCTTATCAAGTTTAATATATATTAGACATATTTTAAATGTTTTATCTCCAAGTTAGAACCAAATAATTCAGAAATACCACACCAATTCTTTGTTTTTCTAAATACATGATAATTTTTGTATTAATTGACACATGAGATGACATTTGAATATAAAGTTGGTATGACTTGAGGTTGTTTAAAGAATGCTGATATGGTGATTAAAATTCTCCTGTATATTTAATAGTTATTGATAGTGAATAAACATGCTCTATTTTCAGAAATACAGACTAGTGCATAGCACAAGGAGGATACTAAGGCTCAAAAGGTGTGACCCAAGTGACAGAGTAAATTCTTCTGATTTAATCTTGTTCACTCTTTTCCCCTAAGATTTAGTATCCACTTCGAACATATTCAAGAAAACTAAGTGTTTGAAACTTTGAACCACTTCAGTGCTAGTACCTTTGCTTGGTCTCTCTCTGAAAGTAAACTGAAGCACCAGGACAGCATTCATTAAGTAGAAATGGAAAAAAGACAGAAATTTCTTTTCACTTTCTTTTCAGAAACTCTAATACAGGGCAAATTGAGATATTTAAGAAAATCAGGAGAGCAATTGTGGAGAGAAAAAGAATCTGAAGAGAATATATTTCCCATAGGGTCATGGAAAGGCAATTTCTTAGGTATAAAAACAGGAAAAAATTGCTAGTAATTGATAATCTTAGATAAAAATATTATGACCTTATGGAATTTAATATGTAAAACAATTAAAATTATATTTTATTTTATATTTATTAATTTTATTATAATTTGTTTTTATTTGTAGTAACAGTATTTATTAGATGCATTACATTTTAAAGGAATTGCTTATATTGATGCCATGCTACTCATCCCTCTGATTGCTTTGAGTGTTGTATCATGTCACAGTTATCAAAGACATCCTGTTATCTGCAGAAAAATTGGTTCTATAATTAACTTTTTTTCTAAAATGAATGTGAAGTAAACAATGAGCATTTCAGATGATGGATCCAGGGTCTTCCTAAGGTCATATTTCAAGGTCACTGCTCAAGAGGCAGTAGTCGGAGTTTCTGTTGTTAGGACACAGTCAGATCAGGAACAGATCTCATTTTCAAACTTATGGCTGTTTGAGCAAAGAGTTCATGGAATATTTAAGGATGAGTATTTAGAGAATATGGATTTGCAGACAAAAAGCACTGGAGATGGGAAAGCATTGAGTCCACATTGTGACCATTCATACGAGGATGACTGTTCACAAGAAGAGTCAATGTGAGGTCTATTGTCTCATGTCTGGTAACTTCTTGAATGGTCTGCAAACTCAGGCTGTATTCAGAAATTTAATGAAAAGTTTATTTTCTAGGTTTTAATCTTCGTGTTTAGTTTCACAAGTTTTGTTAAAAGTAGCATGTTTCTTACAAATAAAGCCTATATTTTTATTTTTACTTCTAAGTTAGAGAATATGTTTAAAATATTTATAAATTAAATTTACCTTTTTTCTGCTCAACAAGCAGTTAAATTGCTTTATCTCTGATGTATTCATATCATTAGTGTATTTATAATGTGTGATAATTATTTGTAATCATCGTGTTTACATATCATACCCTTTAGGAATATTTTAGATATTTTTCATTTTCCAATATTTTAGATACTGCATTGTATTCTGTTGTAAAATTCTCTCACCATATTTTTATAATAAGATTTAGAGCTAGAGTGCTACCTCAAATATATCAACATGCTTAGGGGTGTCCTCTTATTTTTTTTTAAGGTGTAACTGAAATAATTGCATGACTGAAACAATGTCATTGTAATTCAATATATTTTAAAATGTGATCATAACAAGTTATTTTTCTTTTGACTGATTCTACTTTTATCTCAGTTTATATGTACAGACATTGTTTAAATATTGCAGACCTCACTATTTACAAGTTCCTTTTGAAATATTATTTGCAGAATATGATGATAAAACCTATGGGTTTGACTGACTGTGATAGCATAAATTTATAATCCCAGGATATGGAGGTGAAGGCAGGAGTATCAGGGTTCAAAATTATCCTAGCCTACATGGTTACTCCAACCTGAGTTAAGTTATATATTATTTAATTATATATTATATATAGTCAACCCCCACTAAGATAAGAACTAACTACCTGTCTTTCATGAACCATTAATCATGAGGTGCATTCAATTACAAAATTCACCATTACACATGAAGCTGTTTTGTTAGCTAATTTAAAATATATTTTTATTTATATTTGAGTATTTATAGATATAAATAATGTTTTATAATCATAATCACCATTTAATCTTCTTTTACAGCTTTTTCACAACATAAAAACTTTTAGAATGTTTTCCATTGCCGGGCGGTGATGGCGCACGCCTTTAATCCCAGTACTCGGGAGGCAGAGGCAGACGGATCTCTGTGAGTTCGAGGCCAGCCTGGTCTACAAGAGCTAGTTCCAGGACAGGCTCCAAAGCCACAGAGAAACTCTGTCTCGAAAAACCAAAAAAAAAAAAAAAAGAATGTTTTCCATTTAATTCATTTACTCTAATTTTAGATTAGCAAAAGTAAAATAGAAAAAGAGGCTCTAGAATATCAGTGACATACATTAACTTCATACTGACACACTTCTAAACTGTGCATTCTTTTGTCAAGATAATGAAGAAAATATGGAAACTTTGTCTCACCCAAATAAGAAATTCTATTAATATTTATATTAATTTTCACTATTGTCTTCTTGTGTCAAATAATTCAATGTAGGCTACAGCTTGTGTTTAGATCAGTTATCTTCTGCATTATATAGAATAATAACCCTTTTAATCATAAATCTCTGGTATAAATATTTAAACAAATTGTTTTACTGTAAAAATAATGGCATCATTTTGTGTATGTGTATGTGTGTGTGTGTGTGTGTGTGTGTGTGTGTGTGTGTGTGTGTGCAAATGTACATCCCACATAGAGCATAAAAAGATTTACTTAAGGTTTAATTTAACTTTGGGTCTTTTTTATCTTGGAGTGTCCAATTATTTTGGCTTTCTTTATCCAATGAGGTTATCTGAAACGGAACTCACTGTGATTAGGTTTGAAAGCCTTGCTATGTTGATGAGACTTTATAGGTGTAGCTTTTCTGATATTACTGGGAGATGAATTCTCACAGAAGTCTTCAAATTCCATCAAATCTTAAAATCTTTCTGTCTTCTAGGCCTACTCAACTAGAGAGAAATCATGATGTATACCACAACCAAGTCAGTTATTTAGGGATCTTGGAGGAGACTCTACAACCACCATTTTACTAACTGCATCCTTAATATTTGGCCTTATATCCATAGATAAGTACAGGTCTCATCCCTCATCAAAGGAATGTTTCCTTGAAACAGATGAAGATCTGAACAGAAGATTATAGATACCTTGTGAAGCTGACATTATCTGGAAAAAAATTAAAGAGCCAGAGTATTTACTTAGTTCATGGAAGCTGTCTGTGAATAATGCATTTGACATTAAAAATTAATCATTTACTGGCAATTACCATAAGTAACACCTTTAATATTTTCAATTTAATCACATAAACCCCGGAGAAGGGCAGGTAAGCTGTTTATGAACATGTCTTATACCAAGCTCATATAAATTCTAAATCATTTATCTCAGAGAATTATGTTTTCTTGAGAAGATTCTATTGTATAAACAATTAGCAAATAATTGAGTCTCAAGGGTCTAAATTATATTCAACACGTAAGTTTTTCCTTCAGCTATGTGTAGCTACTTGTTTTCACACAAAATTGATGGTCAGCAGCTTTTGATTCTTAATAATTTTCTCTCTTGCCTTTGTCAAAATACCTCATTAATACAGGTGGAAGCAACTATTTTGAGGTTCTCATGAGAAAATAAATGCTCATATTCAAATTGCTGAGATCTTTTGTGGAGATCTCGTATGTTAAAGTCAGTGTCTCCAAAATCTACAGCAAAATCATCCTTTGTTTGTTTGGTCTCAACCTCTTTAGTTCTAATCATAAATATAACAAAATAGAATCAATAACTTTTGCCTCATACTATTGACTAGGAAGTAAAATCTTAAGCAGTAGTTATTTTTGTTAGTTTGTTTCTGTTATCGTTTATACTAATTTTATTTAGTTGTCATGACAAAATAATTTAAAAATTTCTTCTCACATTTTAAAATGTTCAGTTAAATGTAAATTTTCAACACATTCAACTGATGCATCATGAATAGTACTATGCTTTTCTAAAAAAATTCTCTGTCCCAGGATGAATAGATTAATTCATTTGAAGCTCCAATATGTTTTGCACACTTAAACTTATCATGCAGATAAAATTTTCAATTTTATCTAAAGTACATTTTCCTCTTTATTGATATCTTAGATAAGACAGTGTAATAATTAATCATCACAAACCACTAATAACACAGTTGGCAAACATGGCTAATAAACCTGACCTTTTGTTAATATTAAGAAAATAATTTCAAATTGCCTTTTGTCATTTCACTCTAAAAATTCTCTATAGATCAATAAAAACTAACCATACAAAGTAAAACTGTTTCCTCATCTACAGCACAAGGAAATGTTTAAATTACAAATATTCAAAAGGTAGCAATTATAAAGCATTTATATTTTTATCTCCTACATAATTCTACAAGTTATAAATGATACTGTTATAAAATTTCTAATATTATGTTCTCAGGTGTGATAAAAGTCTTTCTTATTACTGCAGATTTTTATGAACATATTTTTTTATTTACCATCTTTTTGAGAATCATGAAAAACCAGAGCTTTGTCACTGAGTTCATACTTCTTGGGCTTTCTCAAAACCCAAAAGTTGAGAAAATACTCTTTGTTGTATTTTTGTTGGTCTATATTGCAACACTTGGAGGTAACATGATAATTGTGGTGACAATCATCTTTAGCCCTGCCCTGCTGGGATCTCCCATGTACTTCTTCTTGGCATTTCTGTCCTTACTGGATGCATGTACTTCTACTACTGTCACACCCAAGATGATTGTGGACCTCTTCTATAGAAGGAAGACCATTTCCTTTGGATGTTGCATGACACAACTGTTTACTAGCCACTTCTTTGCAGGAGTGGAGGTGATTGTCCTGACAGCCATGGCCTATGACCGCTATGTGGCCATTTGCAAGCCCTTACACTACTCTTCCATCATGACCCGAAGGCTCTGTGGCACTCTTATAGGGGTGGCCTGGACAGGAGGATTCATACATTCTATCACACAAGTTATCTTCACTTTGCAACTGCCCTTCTGTGGACCCAATTTTATTGATCATTTCATATGTGACTTATTCCCATTACTGCAGCTTGCCTGCACCGACACACACATTTTTGTCATTTTGGTGTTTGCTAATAGTGGGTCTTTCTGCATCATTATCTTCTCTTTGTTGATTGTCTCCTATGGTGTCATCCTCTTCTCCCTAAGGGGTCACAGCTCTGAAGGACGAAGTAAAGCACTCTCCACTTGTGGATCCCACATTACTGTTGTAATTTTGTTCTTTGTCCCATGCATACTAATATATGCACGACCTTCATCTGCCTTTTCCTTTGAGAAAAACACTCTTATATTTGCCTCTGTTCTGACACCATTGCTGAATCCAATGGTTTACACTTTCAGGAATAAGGAAATGAAGAATTCCTTTAGGAAAATTTGTAGGAGATTGACAGTGGCTTCTGATAAATATTAAAATATTACATGTTCCATGATGGTCAGATGGTTCAGTGGGGAAGAGAATTTTCTGTACAAACATGAGACCCTGATTCTCAGGACCCATGTCAAAAGCCAATTGCATCAGGGAACTTTTAATCTGGTCTATTAAAAATAGAATAAGCAGATTTGAAAGGCTCAAACTGTTCATCTAGTACAGAATCCATGTGTTCAAGATTAAATGGTGACTTGACTCAATAAAATTAGGTATAGGGCTACAGATTGATACAATCCCTCTCTTGTCTCTATATTCATGTGCAGAGGCATAAAACATTCCACCTCACATGTGTACACACATTTTTTTTTTGATTTTTCGAGGCAGGGTTTCTCTGTGGCTTTGGAGCCGTCCTGGAACTAGCTCTTGTAGACCAGGCTGGCCTCGAACTCACAGAGATCCACCTGCCTCTGCCTCCCGAGTGCTGGGATTAAAGGTGTGCGCCACCACCGCCTGGCTCTATGGGTACACACATTTTATATGACCCACATATGTAAACAGAGACACAAACACAAAAAGACCACACCTAGAAAATAATGTAACCAATGGAGAAGTAACTATTTACTTAGATAAGCACTTTATGATTTAGTCATGATTTACTATAGGGTAAGGAGTAATATTCAATAGTGAGTATATCAATTTACTAATACATCTTTCCACATGAAAATTAATGCCTGTATAATTTTATGCTCACATAAATCCAATGACATATTGGGAAAATCTCAAATATTAGAAGGCCGGACATTAACCCTATGCTTTATTTTATAAAATGGATGAAGGGGTGGAAGATATGGCTCAGAATTTAAGAGCACTTTCTGCCTGCTCTTCTATGGGACCTGAATTCAATTCTGAGCACCCACATGGTGGGTCACAACTGTCTGTAATTCAGTTTCAGAGCATCTAACATTCTCTTCTGGCATCTACAGGCAGCAATCACACTTATGGTACACCTAGGTAAAACAGCCAAATATATTTAAATGGTTGACAATTATAAATATGTATTTGACATTAGAAAACTACTGAAATAATTTTAAGAAAAATAGATTTTTAAGAAAAAAATGTATGATGTTAAAACCTACAAATATAGAGAGCAGATGACAAACAGAACCCAAATATTGTTTATGCTTGTAGAAGTATTTCAATCTTTTGCCTGCACTATGTATAAATAAAGACTGCCTGAAGATCTGAGAGTAAAAGAGTCCCACTAGTCAACCTTATAGACCAGGTTATGGTAACACACACCTTTAATCCCAGCGGCCACAATGACACATACCTTTAATGTCAGTAGCCATAATGTCAGACACCTTTAATCTCATTAACCACACTCATTGCCATAGAAACCGGGTAGTGCATGCCTTTAATGATGGTGGTGCATACCTTTAATGCCAGCCCTATAGAGAAATATATTATGGAGGAAGGCAGCTCTCAGACATAGTCTCATTCTGAGATTCTGGGTGGCAGGATCGCCATTTCAGACTGAGGTAGAGGTAAGAGTCAATGACTGGATGTTTTGCTTTTCAGATTTTCAGGCAAAACCCCAATTTTTGATCCTGAATTTTTATTAATCATGATTCATGCACCTGTATCATTTAATGTGTGTCCATTCACATCTGGGAGAAAATTTAAGTTAGTTCTTGAATTTCTTGACAAAGAATTACTAAATGAGCCAGAACCTCCTTTGGGTGTGATAACTATCTCAATATAGTGAGCCCTGTGACCGACCCAGTTTTATAGAGTAATACTCATAAGCACGTTCTGTTCCAGCATAACCAGTCACATGTGTTGGAAATCACTTTGCTGGCAGGAGCAGGGCCAAGATGTCACTTTAGTGCGTTAATGTCACCTACTCTTTACAGAGGGGTTAAGATCAAGAGGAACCAGATTTTAAAAAAATTAAAAGAGTAATAGATTTTCATGTATTTTGTGACTTTAGTATTCTTTGTGTATCTACATAGAAATAATTATGTTCAAATAATTATCAATAGAGGTCACTAACATTAAAACATTATTGTTTCACTTAATATTTGTATTGCTAAATTCAGAGTGCCAAGTAGATGTGCATGAAATTAAAGTTGTACATTTTCCCTCTCATAACTAAGAGCATTAGCAGACTGGTTAATTTTATGTGAAAAAATAGTAAATACACTGTGTATATTTCTCCTTAATTTTGTACTCCAAGCAAATATATAAGACCCTGTAAAAGATATATAAAATTTTATGATTGTATGTATCACTTTCCCATTGGAAAGTGAATGAAGTATTAGGATTTGGATTAAAACAGTATTTTGACAGCTGTGTAGAACACATTGAAGCAAACATGTAACAAAAGCATAGATATGCAAAGGAGATTTGCCCACCTCTCTGTGTCTGTCATGTGTCTATTATGACTTCTTGAAGACTATGCCCAATATACAATGGTTTCTGATGCTGAGTTGTTCATTTACCCTGAAGATTTAATTCAAAAAATGGAAATCTATTCAAGGCCACCCTTGTCTACAAAAGCTAGTTCCAGAACAGGTTCCAAAGCTACAAAGACACCCTGTCTCAAAACCAAAAGAAAAAAAAGAAAAAATATTGATTGCTTTCAAGGCTAAATTGGGCTAGAGAATGAAGCTTTTCACACGCACGCACGCACACACACACGCACACGCGCACACACACACACACACACACACACACACACCTTTATGGATTCTCAAGACAAAAAAAACTTGGAATAGGTGGACAACTGAAACCTTCTCATTAGGAGCACATCAATGGTATCACTGTCTCTACTTCTATTCTGTGTCAGGCTTTAAGGCTTATATAAAGTGGTAAGGCAAGAGAAGAAAATAAAAAGAAGTACTGTGATGAATACTGTTGGTAATAAACTTGACATGACGGATTCACTTAGAAGATATAGATGCATAATTATGTTGTTTATGTTAGCCTATGGCCACACCTATGAGTTTTATCTTGATTAGTTTAGTTGAAGTGGGTCGATCAACCTTAAAATAAGAGGACTAGATGGGGGGATAGCAGAATGGAGTGGCATGTGCCAGGGAGACCTGGAACCAGAAATTTGGCAGCATTGTCCCCTGTGCGGAAAAGGTTTAGGGTGGTGGCATTACCCATAGGCTGCAAAGCAAATGGTTGTGCCCAGGGTCCTGGCAGGTACATATATATATCAGCTTAGAGTTTATGCAGGTCCTGCCCCCAGATTAACTGTCCAACTGCACCATCATCCTAACAGTGGGAAACAACAAGATATCTGAGATGAAGAATTGTTAATTTTTCTGGATTAAGTGTCCTCAAAAGATTTCTATGGTCTGGAAAAAAACATGTTGATGTCCATGATCCATGTTCTTGCTGAATATCACATTGCTGTACATGGTCAGCCCCTTGAGGAGCAAAACTGACCAGGCCTCTCCCCTGAGAACATTCAACCACTAGGTTTCACACACAGAAAACCCCTTCTGCCCTAATGGCTGAATCCAACCCCTGTCCTATAGAGTAAAAAGCTCAAGCTCTGGACTTGAAACCCCAGCAATCCTCACAGTAGATAGCTCTGGCCCCAAAATATGCTTTATAAACACTGTCTCTGCTCAGCTCTCTGCTGCTTCTTGCCTGAGCAGAGGCATCCACCCTCCTGGGTCTTTCTCTTCTAATAAATCTCGTGTGATTTTTTTGTTACGTGTATCTTTGTTGAATTTCTTGGCTTTAACGGCCAGGAAACTTTACCCTACAGAGCTGTAACACTTGGGGGAAACTTCCCAGCAGGAACAGAGGTGTACGCTTCCACTTGGGAAGCCTTTCCTTCCATAGCTGTAATACAACACACATGTGATCAGTGCTACCACAAGAGACCATGCTGTTGTCCAATATCTGTACTGTCATGTTGATGCCCATGATCTGCGATTCGTGTTGTCACAGGCTGCTATGGGCAGGGAGGCATCTTTTACTGTGGTATCGGTGACTTCAGGTTCTGAACTGAGAGCAAGAGACATTGAAAGCCTCATTGTCAAACCTCTCCCCCTCTCACCCCACCACTAAAAAAAAGAGAAATAGTCCAGACATGAAGCTATTGCAAATCTCTTAAAAACTGTGATAAATATGCTAAAGTATAGCTCTTCACAGCTAATGGCTTCTGGCTTCTGGTGGGATGATGAAGGACTCAATTTTCTTTAAGGAACTGGTCCCTGAAGAGTTTTACTGGGTTCCAATGAGTATATGGTCAACACAAATTCAAGTTGTTTATTATTATTATTATTATTATTATTATTATTATTATTATTATTATTTGTGGACTGCAAGAATGGGAGAGTAGCCGGGCGGTGGTGGCGCATGACTTTAATCCCAGCACTCGGGAGGCAGAGGCAGGCGGATCTCTGAGTTCAAGGCCAGCCTGGTCTACAAGAGCTAGTTCCAGGACAGGCTGTAGAAACTACAGGGAAACCCTGTCTCGAAAAACCAAAAAAAAAAAAAAAATAAAGAATGGGAGAGTGGACTTGGGAGGAATAGGATGTAAATGTTATGGGGTTGTACTGTGTGAAATTCCAAAGTAATTAATAAAAACAGTATGTTGGGGGAAATTAATAAGACATTTTATCTGGGTTTGGACATTGGCTAAATAAAAGGATAAAACTAGTTGAACACAGATATTAATGACTCTACATTTTCTTGTTTAACATTTACCTCAATTTCTTGATTTTATACTTTTTTCATCATAATGCATTATATCTTCAACTTACATGGAAAATTAAAACTGTAACTTCTAAAGTTGCTGTTGATAAGAATTCAGTTACCTAACACTGAAAATTGGTACAAGAAGTGGGGTTGCTGCTCTGATAATAAAGACTACGTATATTTAGGCTTTACAGTATTTTGTAGCTGCAAAAAAATGAATAAGAATCTGTTCCACTGGACTAGGAAATCTCTAGTGCAGGTAATGGAACTTGCTAGGCCATTCTGTTGGATATGGATGATATGTGTATTAGTAAGGTTTCTATTGCTGTGAAGTAACAACAGGACCACAGCAACTCTTTTAAAGGAAAATAATCATTTGGGGTTGGCTTATAACTCAGAGGTTTAGTTTATTATCATCATTGTGGAAAACATAGTAGCATGCATGGTGCTAGAGACATAGCAGAGAGTTCTGCATCTGATCTGTAGGCAGGAGGAAGAGATACTGAGCCACTGGGCCTGACTTGAGGCCTGAAACCTAAAAGCTCATGACCAAAGACACACTTCCTTCAGCAAGGCCGTACATACTCCAATAAGGCCATTCCTTCTTATAGTGTCATGCCCTTTGGGCCTATGGGGGATATTTTTATTAAAGCCATGACAATTGACTCTATGACCTCCAGAGAATTTTAACTATATCAAATTGCAAAATGCAATTTAGTCCTACTTCAAAAGTCCTCATAGTCTGTAACAGTCTCAAAATTGTTTAAGTGTCCAAAGTTTATTTCTATTCTGAGGACTCATGGCAATCTCTTAACTATAACCCCTGTAAAACCAAAATGAAAAAGCAGATCATATGCTTTCAACATATAATAGTACAGTATATATATATTTTTTTCCAAAAGGAAGGAAAGATAACATAATGAACCAAAGTCAGACCAAAAAAACATTTGGGCAGATTTCAAACTCTACATCTCCATGTCTGATGTCAAAGCACTCTTCAGATCTCAGTTACTTTCGGCTTTGTTGACTGCAACACACTTCTTTCTGTTTAGCTGGTTCCACTCTATGTTCGCAGTTCTCTTCTTTTTTCTAACTTATTTTTGTATTAATTCATAAGTGATACCAATTAAAATTTCCACTTCCTTCCCTCCTCCCACTTCCCTCCCACTCCCCGACACAATCTCCCCCTGTCCCTCTCCAGCCCTAAGAGAGGGCAAGGTACACTGCTTGAGGAAGTCCAAGGTTCTTCCCCCTACAATCAGGCTTAAAAAGGTGTGCCTCCAAATAGACTAGGATCCCCAAAAGCCAGTACATGCAATAGAGACAAATCCCAGTGCCATTATCATCGGCTTCTCAGTCTGACCCAATTGTCAGTCATATTCAGAGGGCCCAGTTTGATCCCATGCTCATTCAGTCCCAGTCCAGCTGGATTTGGTGAGCTCTCAATAGATCAGGTACACTGTCTCAGTATGTGGACCAACCCCTCGCGGTCCTGACTTCCTATCAGAGACTGGGATAGGGGCCATTTGAATAATTTTTTGTTCAAGAATCTGGCTTCCTTCTGCCTATTTCATGAGTACTTTGGTGGAATTGAGTTCACAAATATTAAGACAATTTAGTTGACAGAGGAATTTTTGGCAGGAAGAACATTTAGGCTGTAGCACTTATTCATGTCTACAGTGAAAAGATAGAAGAAAGATGGAGCAATATATTTTAAAATATGTTTGTCAGGGAAGAAACAATTCAAGTTGAACACTTTTCATAGCCATTATGTGCTTGAAAAGAGATTCTAACTGATAAAAACAAGCTTCCTCCTGACATTCACTAGAATTTGGAAATCCTCATCCATCAATGTGTCAAACTTATGGAAAAGCAAACATATTTGAAAGTAGAAAGTCTGATCTAAGAGTTGCAGAAGTTCAATGCTCCTGAAAAACAGCTGCCAAGGAAAGTGATTCCGATGAACTACGATTCTCAGTATAAAGGAGCTCATATTTCTATGGCACAAGGGTGGAAACTTCAATACTGAACTGACACGAGAGTTATGAAGCATTGTCCATATGGTATTTGCCTTGTAAACAAAAATAATGTGAGAATGGGGGAGTCATGTAGTTTTGTCCCATTGCTTAATAAAGGTACTGAAGGCTGGACATGCATAGAAGGCTGGAGATCCTACAGATGCCTTCTGAAAGGCCAACGAGTAAACCATAAAGATGAAACTTAAGTGACAGGGGAGCCATCAGGACAATGACAATTGCCAGATCATGGGGCATAGACAGAAACAGTCTCCATACAGTAGTGGAAGTAAGTCACGAGAAGAGGTTGCTTATTTTATAGGCACCAGAGCTGGAATGGTAGAGCTTTTTTATACCTTTATATCTCAAATGATTCTAAGTCCCAGATGACAGATAATATAGAGCTGACAGATTGGGAGTTTGAACTGCTGGGTTTTGTTCTGGCTTTTATTTTAAAATTGCTTATTAGACCTTCATTCCTTTCCATTATAATAGGAATGCTTACTCTGTGAGATTTTATATATATAGTAAGTCAGTAAATTCTTTATAATTAAATATGAGCTCACTTACAGCTAAGAAATTCTTAAGAATATTCTTCCTTGGTGGCTAGTTTTAGTTTCAGAACAGGTTATGCAGTTTGTTTTGGGAGAAAAAATTATGGTCTTAACCAGGTGTGGACATGAGATACTGGAATGCTGACCCACAAGAAAATATATACCCGCTGGCACAGTGATAACATGAATGATTAGAGGTTAGGTAGTAAGTTTCTGAATGGATTTGAAGTGTGTTCCAAAAAGAAATTACATGATTGGTACTGTAAATTTGGTCATAGGGCTATAAAAATGAAGGTTACAAGTTCTACCAGAAGGAAATTTTATCAATGTGTGTGTGTGTGTGTGTGTGTGTGTGTGTGTGTGTGTGTGTGTAGTTTACTTCTTAGACACTGATAGAATACCTTATTTTTACAGTAGGTAGGTGCTTAATACATTGCCTCAAATATCCGACATTCTGAATTTAAGTCACTGTTAAATGATCATGCCTAAATGGAACAGCTCTACTAATCCTTCCTAGATCCAGGAAATGCCTTGAAGGAAAGAGCCGAGAAAACATAAGATCTGGGTAGTGTATAGGGATCAGTGTTATTCAGTGCTGTCTTCCGCATATGAGAAATACATTGTAATTGCGAACAAGCAGCACCTGTGGCTAAATTCACACCAGTGGCATAAGATCTGGCCTTTCAATACTTCTTCATGGATAGCGAAGACACTAAAAAGAGGTATGTTTTTTGGGGGTGGGGATAAGTAGCCAGAGGAAAGTGACTTGTTTCTACTACTTATTTTGAGAATTAACTTTGGGAGAAGTATTATAAACATTCAAGCATTTGCAAAAGTATATAAACTCATGTCTTGGAAACTCCTGATGCCATTAATTGAGCAAACCTTTGGGGAACTAAGAGTAAGTCTCACAGGTAGATGGCATCTCAGTAAACCTACATTAAGTTCCGCTTTCAGTTATATAAAGATTCTTGCTCCTTTATTTTTCTTTTATTCTTAAACCACACTGAAGATAGTACCAAAAATTACTTTAACACTTAATATTTTAATATCTTTTACATTAACTGCCAGGATTTTTTCTCTTTTGAATCTAGAAAGAAGAATTTACTATAGTCACAGCATTTTGGACATCATTGAATGAACTTCTTGTAGAAAAGAGGAGCAGCTTTCCCCAGATTTTCAACAAAACTGATACATGGTGAGACTAATAAATCAGATACTGGTCTTTACTTTCAGAATGATTTAAGTCACAAAGTGAATTATTCTGATTAATAACCACCTACATTCTTTTAAGCATTAGGTTTCTGCCTCTGTTTAGGAAAAACTAAGTTGAAGTTTTGAACTGCTTCAGTTTTAGCTGTCATGGCTTATCATTCTCTTAAAATGAGCTGAATTCCCCAAGACATGAAAAGAGATGCCCTGAGAATCTGTTAGAAAATATGTGAGAGGAAACAGAAAAGTCCTTTCTCAAGCATTACAAAAGTAGTAAAAGGAGTAAATTTGAAGCATTAAGGAGACACCAGAACAACATGAAAAAAGAAGGATCAATAATCCAAAGAAAAGTTATTTTCTAGAGAATGATGGAAAGAATCTTCATAGTTACATATAATAATATTTAATTGTAAGTTAATAATTTTAGATAAAATACAATGGATTTAAGCAAATTTGAATACCTAGTTTTGAATATGATTTTAATTCGCTATTCTCATTGCAATGATATTTATGTACTTATTTGAAGTGAATTTAAAAGCAACTAGCTAGAAGAACAACCTCTGTTGATCCTTGGTGGTTTTGAATGTCATACACAATTTACATTAACAAAGAAATTTTTTTATCTTCAGATAGAATGGTGTTGCAATTATCTTTGCTGCTAAGACTAATGGAAAAGAAATAGTGGGCAATATGGACAGTTGAGCACATAGAAACACACTACCCAAGATAACCCCTTAAGGAGCTACCATGGTGATCATAATTACTACTGTGAGGGTCTCCTGTGAGGAACAGATCTTGAATATTTAACTACATAGCTATTAGGGGCAAGATCATCAAACATTCCAGGAGTAATAGAGAATAGATAAATTGGTCCTTATGTAAAAATATAGCTTTAAAAGTTTAAGAGTACATGACATTGGATAGGATTGATTTGGTATTATGGTCAATTATGAAAAGAATAAAATAGTGCAAAGATATTAAAGTGAGATGTAATGCCATTAGTATCTAAATTTGCTACAAACTCACAGCCTTCCTTAGAACTTGTCTTGTTTAGTGGACATATAATTGATGCTTAACCTGAAATATTTTGAAAATAGTCAAATCCTATCTTTTGGGGTGGGTAATTTTTGAGACAGGGTATCACTATATAGCTCTGGCTGTCCTGAAACTCACAATGTAGATTGACTGGTTTCAAACTCAAAAATCTGCCTTCCTAGTGCTTGGATTAAAGGCCTGTTCCACTATGCCAGGCTAATTCTTTCATTGTGTGTGCATGCATGTGTATGTGTGTGGTCTCTTTTATAATGTTGTAGGTACAATGTCAACAAATCGGGACTTAATTTTCCTGTCTTTATTCCCCATTAACACATTAGAAAACTACATCATAATTAAAGTCTTCTTGGTATGAATGCTTAAGTTGTAGTATCATGTGATTATAATTTGTAATAGTCTTATTTACGTACCAAAATATCATGAATGTCTTAGATCTTTGTTTAATAATTTGAACAGCATCACATTCTAATGTAAAATTTCATTTTCTTTTTAGAATGAAATCTGAAGATTGGATTAATAATGCAAGAATTTAAACAAACTTATGGCTTAGAGTTATTTTCTAGTATTTTTTAAAGTATTACTTTAATAAAATATGTTATTTTAATTGGTATAGTTCTTCAAATGTTATTTTTTTACATGTGTGTTTGTTTTATTTCTTTTCACATTTTTATGTGAAATAGTTTTCATATTCAAAATTTTTGAAGGTTTCTATGAAGGGTCTTGCTGTGTACATCTGCATGGAATGAAATTTATACTCCTTTCCTCATAGTCTCGAGTGATGGGTTCCAAATGTGGACTGCTGTCTCTGGCTGTTTGTTATTTTTTGATATATGTCCTTTCCATTCCAGCTTTAAATTACACTTATTTATTTATTTACACTTATGTATTTAAATTGCATTTATGTGATAATAATATATTACATTTATTTTCTTCTTTATGTGTGTACACTCACATGTGTCACAGCTCCTGCATGGAGGTCAGAGGACAACTTAGAGAAGGCAGTTTTCTCATTGGGCAATGTGGATCAGAATCAGGGCTGAAGGTGATGGCAGACATTTATACACTGATCCATGTCTCTAGCCCCATCTATTATCAGCACTTTCCTTAGTCCTTCTGCTTCAGGTAAGAAAAAAAAAATTCATCGTTTCTGGGGATCTTGGACCAAACAAATTCCCAGCATTGTTTGCCTATCTTGGGATGAGGTTGTTGGTGTGGCCACCCTTCCTGAGGCAGTTAACTGCACAGCGCTGCATGTGTGGGCAGCACTAGTGGGCAGCAGTGCACGGCTTTGTCACTGCTGTGCTTGTGAATAAACTGGCAAAGGGATGGCTCTTTGATGCCACCACACTGCTGTAGAAAATCATACAGCCAATAGCATTTGAGTTAACCATCCACTGGGGCATGGCCTCTTATACTATTTATGCCGATGTAAAGCATGCATCTGGCCTCTTTTTCTGGCTGTGGGATTTGGTTTTTGTTCTCCATTCCAGGAGAGAATTCTGATTTGTGAGTCTGCACCTAAATAAACAACCGTCTATTATTTACAATTCTGAGCTAGTATGGGATTTCTTTTAAGCGTCTTTCTTCACCACACAGGGGTAGAACGAGGGTAAGGGTGGGAGTCTTTCTGTAGTTTGCCATTGGCCAGGGAGCAGCCGTGCTCTCTCTGGGGCAGCAAATACCAGATGCTGCTAATCAGGTGGGATGCCTTCCTTGTCTTGGATCTTGGCCTTGACATCCTCTGTGGAGTCTCTGGGCTCAACTTCAAGGGTGATGATGATCTTGCCTTTCTGGACTTTTCCCAAAGACCTACATGTTAGTGTTTGTTTGGCAGCTGAGATTAAGAGAAAGAGAGCTCAGTAAATACATTTCATTTCCTTTTACTTTTGATGCTAGGGGTGATGGTAGGGCCCTCAGTATTCTACTTCTCCTGAGTCACCCCTGAGTCACACCCACTCTATCATGTAATTTTCGATTTCTGATCTTCCAATTTTTTTATCTTCTATCTTTTCTTATGATTATGAGCTTACTTATCCTTGTTGTTGTTTTTTTCTCTTTTTTTTATTAAAAATTTCCATCTCCTCCCCTCCTCCTCCCCCTTCCTTCCCCTCCCTTCCACCCATACCCCAACTCCACCCCTCTCCAAGACAAAGAGCCATCAGGGTTCCCTTCACTATGTTAAGTCCAAGGTCCTCCCAGCTCCCCCTAAGTCCAGGAAGGTGAGCAACCAAACTGACAAGGCTCACAGTGAGCCCGTCCATAGCCAACAGCTACCATCAAATTAAATGGAGAGAAACTCAAATGTTATTTTAAAGCATTTTTATTTTAATTGATTTAGTTTTATATCAGCATGTGTGTAGATGCTGTTTGAAACAATACTGGCAGTAATATTTACAGTTTCCTTTTGATATTCTGCATAATATCCTGGTAACAGTTACAGGTTTGGCTGGGTATAGTGGCACAAGATTGGAGGTGGAGGAGAGAAGACTGGCATTTTCAAGTTTTCCTAGGATAATGGTGAGTGTCACTTCAGCCTGGACAATATTAAAACTGTTCAATCCTCTATGAAAATGAAGAACTATTTGCTTTTTCTTCATTGAACCAACCCTTATGTCTGGTAGTTTTGTCTATTTATTGCTCCTATTATAATTAACCTATTTTCTTAGCTATTTTATAGCAAAAGTAGTACTAATTTTCCATTTAGGATGTGTGTGTGTGTGTGTGTGTTTGTATCTGTATTGAGAAGGGAATAAACAAATATACATCATGTAGGACCAACATTTTACTCATTCTCAGCACCTTGTACTTACTATAATTTTATATTAACTCTAATAATAAACAATAGAACACTCCAAGAAATCTGACATATGGATTCACTTGATGCTTTACTGTGTAGGGAATGGAACAGGACTGAGTAGCAACAGACTGAGGCACATGCTGATGACGGGTATAGTTTATAAATTCTGTTTTTGCTAATAGATAGCTCTAGCTTCAAAAGATATGTTAATATTTTACTGAAAAATACACTGGAAGTTTATAAAAACTGACCTTTAAAAGATACACTATTTCTGTCTTTAAGGAAATGTAATTGTTTTTATTCAATATTCAAAATGTAGCTGTTTTAAAATATTTCATAATTTGCCTTAATTTCAATTCTACATGCTACACAAATCAAGATATTTTAATATTCTATGGTAATAAGTCAATTATTATATTTTGATTGTTGATGGTGATATTAAAAATTATATGAAATATTTTTCACTCATGTTTGCAGATTTACATGAACACATTTTGTTTCCATCTTCTTGAGAATCATGCAAAACCAGAGCTTTATTAATGACTTCATACTCCTGGGGCTATCTCAGAACACAAAAGTTGAGAAAATACTGTTTGTTGTGTTTCTGCTAGTCTACCTGGCAACTATTGGTGGTAACATGATAACTGCAACAGCAATTCTCTACAGCCCTGCACTGCTGGGCGCACCCATGTACTTCTTCCTGGTATTTCTGTCATTACTAGATGCCTGCACTTCTACTGTTGTAACACCCATGATGATCATAGGCTTCTTCTATGAAAGGAAGACCATCTCCTTTGAAGGCTGCATGGTACAACTATTTGCCATACACTTCTTTACTGCTGTAGAGGTGATTATCCTGTCAGTTATGGCTTATGACCGTTATGTGGCCATTTGCAAGCCCTTACACTACTCTTCCATCATGAACCGGAGGCTCTGTGTTCTTTTGGTTGGGGTAGCGTGGATTGGGGGATTCTTGCATTCTATCATACAAATTGTTTTTACATTGAAATTACCCTTTTGTGGACCTAATATCATTGATCATTACATGTGTGACTTATTCCCATTACTGAAGCTTGCTTGCACTGACACACACATTTTTGTTATTTTAGTATTTGCCAATAGTGGTTCTATCTGCATCATTATCTTCTCCTTATTACTTGTCTCCTATGGTGCTATCTTGTTTTCTCTGAGAGCCCACAGTTCTGAAGGACGACATAAAGCTCTCTCCACCTGTGGATCCCATATTATAGTTGTTGTTTTGTTCTTTGTCCCATGCATATTAATATATGCACGACCTTCATCACCATTCTCCTTTGAGAAAAACACACTTATATTTGCCAATGTCCTGACACCATTGCTCAATCCAATGGTTTACACATTCAGGAATAAAGAAATGAAGAATTCCATCAGCAAAATTTGGAAAAGACTGATAGTAGTTTCTGATAAATACTAAAGAACACTTTTATGGTGCTGGAGAGAAGAATTTGCCAGTGTGAGCATTTGGTGTGCTGTCAAGAATACCTGAGCTCAGCCCTACTACCCAGGTGAGAAGTCAGGCATGTTAGCACACCAAAATGATGATAAAATAAAATAAATGTGTTCCTGAAATTAGGAAAGAAACACACAAAACTTTTCCAAGAGTAAATGGGTTCTGAGTGATGTTATTAGACCCCAGAACCTTGAGAGTGGGATGAAATCAGAGCCTTAAATCTAGGTCTTCCAGCATCATTTGACTCCATTTTAAGTTGGGTACCTTCATGTTTCATAGAAAAAAATGAGTAAGGTTTTTCTTTTGTATGATGTCCCTGTCCCCAGCCAATAATTTCAATGACCAGATTTCATATAAAAATATCCATAAGGCATCTTGTCTTTTAGGTCAAACAATGGAAGGTATTGGGCATCACTTTCTAGCAGGACCAAGAAAGAAGGGATAGAATCCAGATGATCTTGATATTTAATTACCATTAAAAAGAATAAAAAACTAAAAAGAGTAATAAGTTGAAAAGAGTAATATTTTTCAATTTATTTAGTGATTTAGAGACTCTTTGTATATGTATATATATGTATATATACATGAAATTGATTGCATTCAAATAGTTATCAAATAGATAAATAAAGTTAAGACATATGTCACTTCATGGTTGTGGGTTTACAAAGTCAAGATGTCTAGTAGAATGTACAGGATTTTAATTTAATTGCACATTTTTCCTTTATAACCAAGTGCAATGACAGGGCATGATAACTAAATGCTCATACTGTGTTTATGTCTCCTTATTTTTAATTACCAGAGCCGAAGTGCATGGTCCTACAAAGGATGTGTGAGACTGTATTGATTTCCCATTTGCATACAAAGGAATAATATAAAAACACAAAACCGGAAACCACAACATATAAATAAACACCACAGAGTTTTTTTTTTTTTTTTTTTTTTTTTTTTAAGGCTAAAAGCCCCAACAAAGCATTATGAGATGAAAAGCTTCTAAAAATACCTTTGAGTTCATTTGTGTTGGACTTATGTTTCTGGTCAAGGGATCTGCACTCAAGTACCCTTTGTATACCAGTGACACTCCATTGGAGAACAATAATTTTTTTGTGTGTAAACAGTTACCAATTTGGGATACTGTATAGATAAAGGTAACTTGTCTATTATTCAGTAATAAATTCCCATTTGTGCATATGAAAGGAACTGCTCTTAAATCCATATGTATTGTGGGAATTCCTTCTGCCAATAGCATTGAGTATTGTCTTTCGAGCATGGTCTTGGGGCTAAGTGAGGACTGATAAGCCTGAGAGGAATGTATGTTAACTCTTGTGTTCTTGCTTGGCTTGACAGGGCTGGAGACCTAAGAGGGGTAAAGATTTAGCATGAAATTGGCAGTGGCTTCAGCATTACTCTATATATGTGTTTGTCCTTTTATTACACCTCTTAATAAATTGTTTTTTTATAACTTTGTGAGTTCATGCATCATCTGGCACCCAAAGTGAGGCTCAAATCCAAGACCCTGAGTTTGAATGTCTCATGCTATACTGACTGAGCTAGATGTCCTTCTTATGCTGTGAATATGTAACTCTCTCATTGATTGATGAATTAAAGCTGTTTCAGCCAGTGGCCAGGCAGAAGAAAGCCAGGCAGGAAATCTGAACAAGGATACAAAGAGAAAAAAGGTGGATTCAGGGAGACACCATGTAGTTAATGAAGGAGTAATATGCCAGATCATCTCTGGTAAGCCACAGCCATGTAGCAATATACAGATTAGTAGAAATCAGTTAATTTAATTGTGAGAGCTCATCATTAACATGCCTAAGCCATGAGCCAAACAATTACAATTAATATTGAGCCTTTGAGTGGTTATCTTTTAAGCAGCTATGGGTCAGGCAGGTGGAAAGAAACCTGTCTAGTGGGACTAGGCAAGATGGAGAAAAGTCTCCATTCACACATATGTATATAGTAGAAAAACAAGTTGAACTAGTTGATGATAAGAAGATCCAGAAGATTGGAGAGCAGAGAGGATACAATTATGGATTAACAATACTATCATAATATATTGTTATATGTTTATTTCTGCCCTTGATTAAGGTATTGTATTTGTACAGCTCATTTAAAAATGTAATGTATAATAAAGAAATATAACTTAATAGAGAGTCATCTATAATAGTCAATATTGTAGTTATATTAGTTAAGTTTTTATAGATATATAGCAATATATTTCAGTTAGTTAGGTATTCTTCAAGTCTTTCAGAACCCTCCAGAATATGACATTTAAAGTGTTTTAAGAACTTAGGACTTTGTTTTGACAATAAGACACATCTTCTCCTCACAGCACCGAGCTACATCAAGAGAATGATGGACATTGAAGAGATTCCTTATGGAGTTGGTTAGCCATTTGGGCAAGAAACTGCTCTTGCCTTGACTGCTTCATGATATACTGTAAAATCTGGTCATGCAGAACCCACAGTGAAATGACTGCTGAACTTGTCTAAAGGTGAGGTGATCCTTTGAGGTTCCTGCTTCATGAAAGAGCCTGCAAGGTATTCTGCAGGACACAGAAAAATGTGATGGACAAACTGCCAGTATTGGTGGAACTGTTTTTGAAATTTCCTGCTTCATGGAAAAGTTTGCTGGATACTATGGGCCTGTGGACTGAGAATGGATGCCCCAACAGTACATAAGAAGTTTGGGTGACTGTCCAGGTAGCAAGATGTCTCTGTTAATTCTAGAATTTTGGAAGTTGCTTGCAATGCACTTCCTCTTATTACTTAGGTAATATTATATCCTTCTGGAGTCTTTGATGGAGTTGAAGAATAGATAGATTGTTATAGTGTTCCTTAGTTATGATAAAAGATAAAGTAAATAGAAATATTGTTACTGTAATTCTTGCTTGATACCTGTTTTGTTATATGTCATTTTATTATGTTAAAGTTAAAACCTTCTTTTCTATTTAAACAGAAAAGGGGAGGTGATGTGGGAGTCCCCTCTGTGTGCTGTGATTACCATTAATGAATAAAGAAACTGCCTTGGCCTGTTCATAGGGCAAAACTTATATAGGCAGGTAGAACTGGACTGAATGCTGGGAGAATGGAGGGCAGAGTCAGTAGATGCCATGGAACTGCTACCAGAGATAGATGTGCTGAAATTTTGCTGGTAGGCCACGTCCTTGTGGTTACACACAGACTAATGGAGATAGTTTAAATTAATTTGTAAGAGTTAGCCAATAAGAAGTTAGGGCTAATGGGCCAAGCAGTGATTTAATTAATACAGTTTCTGTGTGGTTATTTAGATTCTGGGTGGCTGGGATGAACAAGCATCTCCTTCATCCAACATAAAATACTTCTTTTTCCATTATATAATTTTAGCTTCTTTATCAAAAATTAGTCGCTCATTGATTGATTTTCGAGTCTTCAATTTGATACCATTGGTCAACCTGTCTATTTTTATGCCAATGCCACACTCTTTTTATTAATGTAACTCTATAATAGAGCTTTAATGTCAGGGATAGTGATGCCTCCAGAAATTCCTTTTTGTAAAAGATTGTTTTGGCTATTCATAGTTATTAGATTTTCTTTTTTTTTCATATGAAGTTAAGTATTGTTCTCTAGAGGTTTGTAAAGAATTGTGTTCAGATTTGATGATGATTGCATTAAATTTGCTTTTTGTAGGATTGTCATTTTATGTTGATCCTATCTATCCAAGAGCATGGGAGATTTTTCTATTTTCTGATATCTTTTTCAATTTCTTTCTCCAAAGTCTTAAAGTTCTTGTTAAATAGGGATTTCACTTTTCTGTTTAGTGTTACCCCAAGATATTTTATGTTATTGTGGCTACTGTGAAAAGTGATGTTTCTGATTACTTTCTCAGCTTATCATTTGTATTAGGGGGCTACTGATTTTTTTGAGTTTATCTTGTATCCTTCCACATTATTGAAGGTATTTATCAGCTATAGGTCTTCCTTGGCAGAGATTTTGGTGTCACTAATGTATACTATTATATCATCTGCAAATAGCGAATGTTTGACTTCTTCCTTTGCAATTTGAATCCTTTTGATCTCCCTTTTTTGTCTTATTGATCTAGCTAGAGCTTCAAGAGCTACATTGAACAGATATGGAGAGAGTCTTGCTTTGTTCCTGACTTTAGTGAAGTAGTGAAATAGATTTGAGTTTCTCTTCATTTAACTTGATGTTGACTGTCTGCTTGGCTTATATTACTTTTATTATGTTTAAATATTTTTCTTGTATCCCTGATTTAACACCTTTATCATAATGGATATTCAGTTTTGACAAAGTATTTTTCAGTGCCCAATGAGATTATCATTTTTTTCAGTCACGTCCACAACTACCTGTGCTTTCTGTTATGTTTTCCTGGTCAGTATGCTAGCTCTGTCAAGTAGGCTGAATTAGCAATTCTTTTCAGGCATTCTCCAAATTACAAAGAAAAGAGCAAAACAACATCCTGACTTTTTGTTAGGTTAGTGACAGCCTATCTGGAAGGTTATGTGGCCACTTCAGATACTGACTATGGCTTTACAAACTGGCTGCCATACCATATAGAAATATGAGCCTACAAGGAACTAAGGATTAGTTTCACAGATTCATGATGTCTTAGGGAAACCTTTTTAAATATGGATTTGAAACCAAAGAGCAGTGGGTTGAAAAAGGGTTAAGTCCTATGTCTAGCCATTAATGAAAAGATTATGACATAATGTAATAGTCCGCATTAGATGCCTATTAAGTTAACTCATTACTGCAGCTTTTGGTAATCAGAAGGGATTGAAAATCTGACTTTCTTTTTCAGATATTGAGTGTTCCTTTGCCTTAACAAGTCTCTTCTCCCTAAAGGGGAAATTTCTGAGGTCCCAGATCTCAGGTTATTTATTTCAACAGCAGATGAAACACCTTACTGACAAAGTTAAGTTCTGTGCCCCAAGATATGGTGTAGATTGATGAACAGACACACAATCAATGTTATTTGGCTAGTTCTAAAGTAAATAGGACTCACTGAGGTCCAGAATATTTTTTTTTTTTGGTTTTTCTTTTTTTTTTTCATGGTTTATTTTTTTTTATATTTAAAAATTTCCATCTCCTTCCCTCCTCCTCCCCCCTCCCTCCCCTCCTCCTCCCCCTTCCCTCCCCTCCTCCTCCCCCTTCCCTCCCCTCCCCTCCACCCATACCTCCCCTCCCTCCTTCTCAAGGCCAAGGAGCCATCAGGGTTCCCCACTCTATGCTAAGACCAATGTCCTCCCAACTCTCCCCAGGTCCAGGAAGGTGATGGATCAAGCTGAGAAGGCTCCCACAGAGCCCGTCCATGCAGAAGAATCAGAGCCCAGAGCCATTGTCCTTTGCTTCTCAGTCAGCCCCCGCTGTTGGCCACATTCAGAGAAACGGGTTTGGTCGCATGATCCATCAGTCCCATTCCAACTGGAGTTGGTGATCTCCCATTAGTTCTGTCCCACCGTCTCCATGAGTGAACGCACCCCTCTCGTTCCTGACTTTCTCCCTCAAGTTCTCTCTCCTTCTGCTCCTCATCAGGACCTTGGGAGCTCAGTCCAGTGCTCCAATGTGGGGCTCAGTCACCTTCCCCATCTGTCGCCAGCTGGAGGTTCCCTCACGGTCCTGACTTTCTTTCTCATGTTCTCTCTCCTTCTGCTCCTCATCAGGACCTTGGGAGCTCAGTCCGGTGCTCCAATGTGGGGCTCTGTCATTTTCTTCATCTATCGTCAGGTGGAGGTTCTATGGTGATATGCAAGAACTTCATCAGTATGGCTATAGGAACTGGCCTTTTCAGGCTCCCTCTCCTCAGCTGCCCAAGGAACTAACTGGGGGCATCTCCCTGGAAACCTGGGAACCCCTCTAGGGTCAAGTCTCTTGACAACCCTCAGGTAGCTCCTTAAATTAAGATATATGCTTCCCTGCTCCCATATCCACCCTTCCTATATCCCAAGCACCCCATTCCTCCGAGCTCCCCCCGTTCTCCCCTTCACACTTTTCTCTCCCCATCTTCCCTTGGCCCAGTCTTGCCCAACCCTCAAGTTCCCAATTTTGCCTGGCGATCGTGTCTACTTCCAATATCCAGGAGGATTACTATATCTTTTTTTGGGAGTTCACCTTCTTATTATCTTCTCAAGGATCCCAAATTTATAGGCTCGATGTCCTTTAATTATGGCTAGAAACCGATTATGAGTGAGTACATCCCATGTTCATCTTTATGGGTCTGGGTTACCTCACTCAGAATAGTGTTTTCTATTTCCATCCATTTGCCTGCAAAATTCAAGATGTCATTGTTTTTTACTGCTGAGTAGTATTCTAGCATGTATATATTCCACAGTTTCTTCATCCATTCTTCCACTGAGGGGCATCTAGGTTGTTTCCAGGATCTGGCTATTACAAATAATGCTGCTATGAACATAGATGAGCATATGCTTTTGTTGTATGATTGGGCATCTCTTGGGTAGATTCCCAATAGTGGAATTGCTGGGTCCTGGGGTAGGTTGATCCCGAATTTCCTGAGAAACCGCCACACTGCTTTCCATAGTGGTTGCACAAGTTTGCATTCCCACCAGCAATGGATGAGTGTACCCCTTACCCCACAACCTCTCCAGCAAAGGTTATTATTGGTGTTTTGGATTTTAGCCAATCTGACAGGTGTAAGATGATATCTCAAAGTTGTTTTGATTTGCATTTCCCTGATAGCTAGGGAGGTTGAGCATGACCTTAAGTGTCTTTTGGCCATTCGAACTTCTTCTGTTGAGAATTCTCTGTTCAGTTCAGCGCCCCATTTTTTTAATTGGGTTAATTGGCATTTTACCGTCTAGTCTCTTGAGTTCCTTATATACTTTAGAGATCAGACCTTTGTCAGTTGCAGGGTTGGTGAAGATCTTTTCCCAGTCAGTAGGCTGCCTTTGTGTCTTAGTGACAGTGTCCTTTGCTTTACAGAAGCTGCTCAACTTCAGGAGGTCCCATTTATTCAATGTTGCCCTTAAAGTCTGTGCAGCTGGGGTTATGCGTAGGAAACGGTTCCCTGTGCCCATTTGTTGTAGAGTATTTCCCACTTTCTCCTCTATCAAGCTCAATGTGTTCAAATTAATATTGAGGTCTTTAATCCATTTGGACTTGAGTTTTGTGCATGGTGATAGATATGGATTTACTTTCATTCTTCTACAGGTTGACATCCAGTTATGCCAGCACCATTTGTTGAAGATGCCCTCTTCCATTGTGTACTTTTGGCTCCTTTATCAAAAATCAGGTGTTCATAGGTTTGTGGTTTAAGATCCGGGTCTTCTTTACGATTCCATTGGTCAACCTCTCTGTTTTTATGCCAATACCAAGCCGTTTTCAATACTGTAGCTTTGTAATAGAGTTTGAAGTCAGGGATGGTAATGCCTCCAGAAGAACCTTTATTGTATAAGATTATTTTGGCTATCCTGGGTTTCTTGTTCTTCCATATAAAATTGATTATTGTCCTCTCAAGATCTGTGAAGAATTTTGATTGGACCTTTATGGGGATTGCATTGAATCTATAGATTACCTTGGTACAATTGCCATTTTTACTATGTTGATCCTACCAATCCAAGAGCAAGGGAGATCCTTCCATTTTCTGGTATCCTCTTCAATATCTTTCTTCAAAGACTTAAAGTTCTTGTCAAATAGATCTTTCACTTCCTTGGTTAGAGTTACCCCAAGATATTTTATGCTATTTGTGGCTATCGTGAAAGGTGACGCTTCTCTGATTTCCTTCTCTGCTTCCTTATTCTTTCTATATAGGAGGGCAACTGATTTTTTGGAGTTGATCTTGTATCCTGCCACATTACTAAAGGAGTTTATCACCTGTAGGAGTTCTTTGGTGGAGTATTTCAGGTCATTTATGTACACTATCATATCATCTGCAAATAACGAAAGTTTAACTTCTTCTTTTCAATTCGAATCCCCTTGATCCCCTTAAGTTGTCTTATTGCTATTGCTAGAACTTCAAGCACTATATTGAAGAGATAAGGAGAGAGTGGACAGCCTTGTCGTGTTCCTGAATTTACTGGGATGTCCTTGAGTTTCTCTCCATTTAATTTGATGTTAGCTGTTGGTTTCCTGTAAGTAGCCTTTATTATATTTAGGAATAACCCTTGTATCCCTTATCTTTCCAAGACCTTTATAATAAAGGGGTGTTGAATTTTGTGAAATGCTTTTTCAGCATCTAATCAGATGGTTTTTTTTCCTTCAGTTTATTTATATGATGGATTACATTGATAGATTTTCGTATGTTGAACCAGCCCTGCATCTCTGGGATGAAGCCTACTTGATCGTAGTGGATAATTTTTCTAATATGTTCTTGGATTCAGTTTGCCAGTATTTTATTGAGATTTTTTTGCGTCAATGTTCATGAGTGAGATTGGTTTGTAATTCTCTTTCTTGGTTGAGTCTTTGTGTGGTTTAGGTATCAGGGTAACTGTAGCTTCATAAAAGGAATTTGGCAATGACTCTTTTGTTTCTATATTATGAAATACATTAAGGAGTATAGGAATTAGGTTCTTGGAAGTTCTGGTAGAATTCTGCATTGAAACCATCTGGTCCTGGGCTTTTTTTGGTAGGGAGGTTTCTGATAACACTTTCTAATTCTTTGCGACTAACGGGACTATTTAGATTGTTCACCTAGTCTTGGTTTAACTTTGGTATATGGCATTGTCTAAAAAAAGTCCATTTCTTTTACATTTTCCAATTTTGTGGCATACAGGCCTTTGTAGTAAAAATCTAATGATTCTCTGAATTTCCTCTGTGTCTGTGGTTATGTCCCCCTTTTCATTTCTGATCTTATTAAATTGGGTGTTCTCTCTCTGCTATTGATTAGTTTGGATAGGGGTTTGTAAATCTTGTTGATTTTCTCTGAGAACCAGCTTTTTGTTTCATTGATTCTTTGGATTGTTTTCTGTGTTTCTGTTTTGTTGATTTCATCCCTCATTTTGATTATTTCCAGTTTTCAACTCCTCCTAGGTGAGTCTGCTTCTTTTTTTTCTAGAGCTTTCAGGTGTGCTGTTAATTCTCCAATGTGTGCTTTCTCCATTTTCTTTAAGTGGGCACTTAGTGCTATGAACTTTCCTCTTAGCACTGCTTTCATAGTTTCCCATAGGTTTGAGTATGTTGTGTCTTTATTTTCATTAACTTAAAGGAAGATTTTAATTTCTTTCTTTATTTCTTCCTTGACCCAGGTGTGGTTCAGTAGTTGACTTTCAGTTTCCATGAGCTTGTAGGCTTTCTAGGGGTAGTATTGTTGTTGAATTCTAATTTTAATCCATGGTGATCCGGTAAGATGCAGGTGGTTACTAATATGTTTTTGTAACTGTGGACATTTGCTTTGTTACCGAGTATGTGGTCAATTTTCGAAAAGGTTCCATGAGCCTCAGAGAAGAAGGTATATTCTTTCCTATTTGGGTGGAATGTTCTATAGATGTCTATTAAGTCCATTGAAATCATTACCTCCATTAAGTCTTTTAATTCTCTGTTAGGTTTCTGTCTGATTGACCTGTCCATTGGTGAGAGGGGAGCGTTGAAGTCTCCTGCTATCAGTGTGTGTGGCTTGATGGCTGCCTTGAGTTCTAGTAATGTTTCTTTTACATAAGTGGGTGCTTTTATATTAGGGGCATAGATATTCAGGACTGAGACTTCATTCTGAAGGATTTTTCCTGTTATGAGTATAAAATGTCCCTTTCCATCTCTTCTGATTGATTTTAGTTTGAAGTCAACTTTCTTAGAAATTAGTATGGCCACACCGGCTTGTTTCTTAGGTCCATTTGCTTGATAAACCTTTTCTCAACCCTTTACTCTGAGTAGATGTCTGTTTTTGTGGTTGAGGTGTGTTTCTTGTAAACAGCAGAATGTTGGATCCTGTTTTTGTATCCAATCTCTTAGCCTGTGCCTTTTTATAGGTGAATTGAGTTTATTGATATTAAGTGATATTAATGCCCAGTGGTTGTTAACTCCGGTCATCATTTTTTTGGTAGTAGAGATTGTGTGTTTCCTTTCTTTGAGATGTGCTGGCGAAGGGTCGCTAGACATCTGAGTTATTTTGGGCAATGCTGGACTCCTTGGTTTGTGATTTTTCTTCTATTACTTTCTGTAAGGCTGGATTTGTGGCTATGTATCGTTTAAATTTGTTTTTATCTTGGAATATTTTGTTTTCTCCATTTATAGTGAATGAAAGCTGGCTGGGTATAGTAATCTGGATTTATGTCCATGGTCTCTTAGTTTCTGCAAAACATCTATCCAGGACCTTCTGGCTTTCATGGTTTCCATAGAGAAGTCAGGTGTAAGTCTGATAGGTTTACCTTTATAAGTTACTTGACCCTTTTCCTTTGCAGTTCTTAATATTCTTTCTTTATTCTGTATGTTTTGTGTTTTGATTATAATATTCCAAGGGGATGTTTTTTTGATCCAGTCTATTCAGTGTTCTGTAAGCTTCTTGAACCTTAATAGGAATATCTTTCTTTAGGTTTGGGAAGTTTTCTTCTATAATTTTATTAAATATATTTTCTGGAGCATTGAGCTGTACTTCTCCTTCTTCTACCCCTATTATTCTTAGGTTTGGTCTTTTTATTGTGTCCCAGATTTCCTGAATTTTTTGTGATGAGAATTTGTTGGATTTGCTGTTTTCTTTGATCAGTGCGTTTATTTTCTCTATGGTATCTTCAGAATCTGAGATTCTTTCTTCTATCTCTTGTATTCTGTAGTCTCTATTAGTTTACATAGATTTTCCATATCCAGCCGGCCCTTGGCTTGTGTTTACTTCCTTGCTTCCATTTCAGTTTTCAAGTCTTGCATTGTTTCCCTTATGTGTTTGATTGTTTTTTCTTGGTTTCCTAGGTTATTGTTTACGGATTTACTCAATTCTTCAAACTTTTTGTTATTCTTCTCATCCATTTCTTTAAGAGAGTTTTTCACCTCCTGTTAAAGGGACTCTATTACTTTCATAAAGTCAATTTTTTCTACTTCTTCTTGATTAGTGTGTTCAAGTCTTCCTGTTGTATGTTCGCTGGGTTCTGGTGCTTTCATGTTGTTTTTCAAATTGTTGAAGGAATTCTTGCATTGGTGCCTGCCCATTTCTTCTTCTGGATAATCCCCTATGGGTCTTTTTTTAGAAGTTCGATTCTCCTTGCTGGCCAGGCAGCTCACAGTCAAAAGGCCTACCTTGCTGCAGGTAGGCTATTGAAATAGAGGACCTCCCACCTGCCTGGGTGCACTCAATTCCTGTTCCCAGTGCCCAAACAGGCTGAGCTGTGGGATTTTATGGACCCAAAGAAGGGAGAATGAAGGAGGGGGTTCTGGGTGCAAGCTGGGAAGGGATAGGGAGAGAGAGGCAGTATCCAGGGAGAATAGCCCCTGCAGGAAGACCAGGAAGTGGGAGGGGGGGTGGAGAATGTCTCATCCCAATGAATGATGGATCTTCTGGTAGACAGTCAGGTTTCCTTGCTGGCCAAGCAGCTTGCTGACAAAGGGCCTACCTTGCTGCAGGCAGACTGTTGAAACAGAGGACCTCCCACCCGCCTGGGTGCACTCAATTCCTGGTCCCAGCACCCAAACAGGCTGAGCTGTGGGATTTTGTGGCCCCAAAGACAGGAGGATGAAGCAGGGGGGGGAGTTTCTGGGTGCAAGCTGGGAAGGGACAGGAAGAGAGAGGCAGTATCTGGGGAGAATAGCCCCTGCAGGAAGACCAGGAAGTGTAGGGTGCGGTTAGGGAGTGTCCGTGGTCCCTCTCAGGGCTGCTGCCATGGTTCAGGCACTCACTCACCCCAATGAATGATGGATCTTCTAGTAGACAGTCAGGTCTCCTTGCTGGCCAAACAGCTTGCGCTATTTGTATCACTCTTAAAGCTATTTTTTGCCTATTTGAGAAAAAGAAGTGAATGATTCTTTTTTAGTCAATGATCATTGTATTTGGCCTAATTGTAATACATTTTTATGAATATTCAATACATTCATACATGTATACAATTAAACATGATCTTTTCTATATTTATTCCTCTCTTCAAATTTCTCCAATATCAACTGTCACATGCCCTACCTAACATGACAAGTCTCTTCCTTTTTGACAATCAGCTAAATTCATATGCACATGTTGTCCTTTTGCACATGTATATGGTGCCAGCTACTAGGTCATGGGTAATGTACTAGTGGCCAGACCCTCGGTAAAGAATATTTATTCATCCGCCAGGAACTTCAGGGGTGAATACTTTCTCAATATGATAGGGTCCTGGAAATAATCATCTACATTTAGACCTGGAATTTATCTTTTGTAATAACCACAGTAATAGCTACAGCAAGCCCAGGAGAAATTTCAGTGCACTTCTTCCTATTCCCTGGCTAATACATTCCCCCCCTTTCTCCCATATGGTTCTGTGAGTATTGGCAATGGTGTAGGGAAAGTATAATTGTCCAATGTAAGATTGATCACTTACTACCTCACCCTTACACCCTTGAGTTTGATGTAATTTCAGATGAACACAAGATAGAACAGAAGATCCAATCCTATCACTCACATGGATTCACTCGATTCTGCTTTACTGTTTAACTCTTCATTCAGTAGCCAAGATTGTGAAGGAAACTTTAATATAGTTGTATAATCTAAATAAGAGATTTTATTTATATTTAACTTAATTTTCAAATACTATGATTTTACTATTACAAGGTTCAGTTCAAATGAACCTTGTGTCAGGTCAATTATCTTCTAATTGATTTGAAATTATATCCCTTGTAATAAATAGTAAAACTTCAGTTTGCTATACACTTCCGTGAATGTTTTAAAACAAACTTTGGAAATTGCTATATTGAAAATAAAATGACAGTGTTTTGCTTAACACAAATCAACATGTTAATTATAACATGAAAAGGAAGCTATGATGTACTTAATTTTTAGGTAAATGTAGACCTTTGTTTTCCTTGGAACCTCCTATTGTACTTGGTGCTCTCTCCAGGAAGCCTTTGTGAGGCGACAGCAATGCCCACTAGACTACAATAATACATATTGCTATTAGAACCTATAGCTGTTAAATCTGAGATTCTATATTTTTGGAAACATTTGGTAACCTAAATGTTTCTAGAACCAAGGACAGATCTGAAAAAAATTTAAGTAGCTTTTAATATTCTGTCCCATTTTCTCTTTTCCTTTTTTAATTGCTTCTGTTGTGTCTTTTAAAATTTCTTAATAACATAATTACACTATTTTTCTCTTCCATTTACTTTCTCCAACATATTCTGGGTTGCATCCGCTGCTCCTCTCATGTGCTTCCACCTAATGCCTCTCGTCTTTGACTGAAACATTTTCTAGTGTTTAACTGTAATATGCTTATTCCTAGAGGATGGAGAGTTGTGCTATAAGAAGTTGTTTGATAGCCGTAGTACAGACATTACTACCATTAACAAACATCTCTGTGGACACCAAAGGCATGACTAATTTGAAATTCGGCCTTAGGACAGCCCATCACTGATTTAAGATCATATCATGAAGCCCTACTCCTCCTGGAAAAGTTATTGATAGTTGGAGTTATACACCAAGTTTATAGTATTTTCTTCCCATATATACCCTTAGGTAAGGGGCCCCACTGTCTAGGAAATAAGCTACAACCATGCTCACAGAGCCTCTGTTATCAAACTCAGTGGTCAATAATAAGCATAAATATCAGGGGGAAATGATGATAATGAGAAAACACTAGCATTAAAAGGGAAGTGGAGGAGGAAATATTGGTGGCCAATGTGATCATATTTCTTTGGGTAAGTATGCAGAACTGTGAAAAATAAGTAAGTATAAAGCACAAGAATTCTTTGAGATTAAAAAGGTTTTCTAATATTTTATGTTTTACATGTATTTATACATAACACAATTAGACTTTACTATCTGTAAAAGTACTAAAATATATTTAACTGAGCAATCTTTAATAGTATTTACAAAACAATGAACATTTTCCTTAAAGATAGATTTTTTCTGACACAAGACTTTTTGCTTAGTTTATGCACAGAAACATTGCATTCCATTCATTGTAGACAATCTACTCTTCTGAATGTGATGGTATATGAAATTATTATCAAATGAAACCCTCTCCAAATTACAAAAACTATACTAATAGTAGATGTACTTATAAATATTATAAGCTTGGATACAGGTAGAAAGTTTTACAAAATTGCATCATTGAATGTCAAGGGACCTGAATAATTACAAACCCTGGGAGAACTAAGAATTAATCTCACAGACTCATGGCATACCAGGAAAACCTCTTTAAATGTCAGTTGCAGTGAGAGGAAAATATTTAGAATCTTAGTTTATGATTTTTTTTAGCAACCACGGTGAATACACCACACCAGAAGCAGAGATAACGTCCTCCACCCCCACTGCCAGAGCTGATTTCCTTCGGTCCCTTAGATGTGGAAAGAAGAAATGGAAACAAGCAGACAATCATGGCTAAAAATGAATGACAAGAAGGCTATCTTCAGTTTTTTTTCACGGACATCGTACTTAGTGAAGCAAAGTAAGCATATCATGTACTTTTATGAAAAAAATTAATTTTTGATAAAGTGATTTAATTTTAGGTATTGTATGCAGCCTACTGTGTTCAACAAAATTATGCATTTCACTTCATAACCATCTATTCTTGTGAGAGTTCTATGAAGCTTGGTCTTATATTATTTCTCTTATTAGATATTTTATTACCATATTTGGTGTTTTATTAAGTGAATAAAATGTTACATGAAGAAATTAAAGAACAGTACTTCATGATCAATAATTATTAAAGTGTTCACATTGCTAAAATAACTATTGTTATAGTGCAAACTCCTTTCATCCTTGCCTCCTATAAATGTCTTTCCATTAATTTATTTTTAGTTTTCAGTTTTTCTAGGTATAATAAAATAAAACATATTTACAAATTCACATTAAAACCAAACAATTTAGAACTGCAGCATTAATCTATTTTTCTATCATCTCTCTGACAATGCTTTGATTGTTCAAACCTATGTTCATTTACACACTAGTAACTCACTATTCTGAAACTTGCATTGAAAGTTAGAATGCCTTGAGAGTGTATAAAGAATAGTGACAAAAGAACATGATAAATTGAATTATCACTGTACATTGAAAGCTATGGAAGTCGAATATGCTATGTTCTAGTCCTTATATGCACAAAACACATTTTGCCTGGTAGGAACATAAGTTAAGAAAATTTGACTCAACTCCCAAAGTGAAATTTTAAATTTAATCTTATCTGCTTCAGTTCCTCAAAGCATAGAGTTTTTCATTGAATTCTTAGAAAAACAAAGTAGGTAAAGCTCTTACTTCCTTACAACTAGAATTCTGTCTCATTCTTTCTCTTAAAATGAACAAAATCATAAAGACATCAAAGGGGCTTCAGAAATCCATCAAGAAAGACATGAAAAGAAAGAGAGTATTTATTTTTCCTACATTCTGTAGATAATAAGAGAAGTAAAATAGAAACATATAAGAAAGTCAAAATTAACATCTGGACAGAGAAAATATTAGCAATCTGAAGAAAATGTGCTTTCCAGAAGTTCAAGGAAGTAAACTTGGATAGCCATAAACACAAGGAATAAAGCTTTTATTGGTAGATAATAACTTTAGTTTAAAATTATGTTGGACTTATGAAATTTAATTGTGGTACAATTTTATATAAAACTTAAATTATCGTCATATGCAAGAACATTAGCCATTTATATTAAATATATTTAAAAGCAACTATTTATAGTGGCAACCGTCTATTCACTCCGAAACATTTTGAATGTTATGTGCATCTCACAGTTAATGAAGACTCTCTGCTATCTGAGGTCACATTGACACTATAATTACTTGTGTTGCTCAAATGAATGGGAAAGGAATATTGCTATGGTGATATGGATGGTGGACCAGGAGGCACACTCCCCTAGGTCTCTGCTTAGGAGATGGTTCAGTGACCTCGGTTTTTGCTTAGTGTCCCTGAATAAGGTCAGTTAGGGCTCTAGGATTTTCAAGTGCATGTCTGCTATGAAAAGATAACAGAATATTTTAGAATAATTAAAGAGAACGTGAATTATTCATTAATGAGAATGTAGTTTGAAACCAAAGAACAATGGGTTAAGAAAGGGTTAAATCCTATGTCTGGTCATTAATGGAAAGATTATGACATAATGTAAGATTCATGTAAGATGCCTGTTAATTCATTACTTAAACTTTTGCTAATCAGATGAATAGAGTGAAAATCAGACTTTTTTTTTTTTCAGAAAGTAGCTGTAGCTGTTGTGGGTGTCATCTTGGTGTTTAATTTTCAGGTTGTGTTTTTTTTTTTTTTTTTTTTTGGTGTGGTTGTTTTTGTGTTTTTCAAGACAGGGTTTCTCTGTAGCTTTTGAGCTTGTCCTGGAATTAATTCCTGTAGACCAGGCTGGCCTCAAACTCACAGAGATATGCCTTTCTCTGTTTGGTGAGTGTTAGGATTAAAGGCATGTACCACCACTTCCTGACTTAATTTTTAGGTTTCTAATAATCATAAGAATATATTTCTCACTAATGGAATTTAGTACTTTAAAATCCCTTCTAGAAAAATAGTAAATATTTATAATGTTAGTGAATAAATTAATAATGTTCCCCTTATATTCTCATTCTCACTTAAGGAAGTTTTCAAATGCCTCACATTTTATGTCATGTATTTGGTTATTTATTTATAATACCATGTGATAGTTTGAAATAGTCTTAATTACATTATGAAAGTTTTACAATTTTCTCATTTTTCAGTATTTTATACACTGAATCACATTTTTTGGTGAGCATTTCTCAACTCACTTAATATATAGAATAAAAGCTTTAGAAAGAATTCTGTTTCAAAAATAAAAGCATGCATAAGTTTCTGCTATCATTGTAATTTGTGCCCCCAAATTATTGCATTAATGAACAATGCTAAAGCTGTTATAATACATTATAAAGTGTGACTTTTTATGAGATATTTTATTTTGATTGATTTTATATGTCATTTAATTTTTTAGCGTAGAGCACATTTTAAATAAATTTGTCATTAATGTTCGTGTTGTTACATAAAATTTGCACAACATGTTAATAAAATCTATGGATTTTTCTGTTTATAATAACACATGCTTATAATCCCAGAACTTGAAGGTGGAGTCAGGCAGATCAGGAATTCAAAGTTATGGTGAGTTTGTGTCCATCCTGGACTATATTTGCTTTCCCATAAATACTATAATAAAGTCTATTCATCTTTTATGGAAAAAAATCTTAGACTATGGTAGGTCAGTCAAATACACATAGGATTTACACATCAAGCTGATTTGTTGCCCACATTTATAATGTATTTTCTATTTATTTAAGAATTTCAAACAATATATTGTGATTATATTCTAGAACTTCCCACAATAGAAAGAAAATAATGTTTTAATTTATATTCATCACTTTATTTATCCTAATATTACATGAACATTAATAGCATAGAACAAAAGCTGCATGGTGCCTTGTATACACTCATTAGAATCTACTGCATTGCTTTACTGTTTTCAGTTATAAATATGATGTAGAAAAATGACAATGCCTCGCTTAAACAACAAATTTTATTTATATTTGGATAAATTTTCAGCTATTATCATTTTTAAACTGTATTTACTTCTCAAAGTTAAACATAGTTAAATAACTTCGCCTTCCTTTTCCCTCCAGGCTTTTAATGTCTTCTTCCTCACAATCTTATAATTTGATGGCTTTTTAAATAGATGTTATTGATATATAATAAGTAAATAAAAAATTTTAAATATAACCTGCTCAGTTTGTTTATTGTTGCAGGTATTTCAATGATAGCAGGACTGACCATGTGTTATTTGATACCTAACAGGGTCCTCAGCCCTGGAAAGAACAAATTTTCCCTCCCACAGCAGTTATTAATTTGCCTGTGATTATTTGTTTAGAGGTGGGGCCTTGGGATTTCCCCTTTTACATTAGCATATCTATTGGTGTCCTCCTCATTATTCAGGTCTTGTTTAGACAGCCATATTTCTGACATATCACACAGATGTAGCTTCTCTGTTATTGCTAGAAAACACAGACTCACAGCAGAATTTCTTGTACTGCATTTCTTACAATAGACCTCCTTTTAAAACTTTTCCAGGAATATTTTCTGAACCTTAGTTGTTGGAACTGTGCAGAAGATGTATCTGTTGGGATTGTGTTCCTCATGATTAGCCCATCTATACATTTAACCAATTTTCTGTAATGATCTTCATTTGCTTCAAAGGGAAACTCCTTTGATTAATGGTGAGATCTACACTCATCCATGTGTTTAAGGAAAAGTTTTAGAAATCAAATTAGGAATCAGGTTGGTCTAGAAAAGAAGTGGTTATAGATGTTTCTTTATGACCCATGGCCACACTAGTCATGAGGAGTTGGTAGTAATGGGCATAATTTTCCCCCTTTGAATTTAGCCCTCAAGTTCAGTTAGAAAACTGCTGGTTAATGGTGATAGGACTGCCCCACTACTCCTTGAGCTATGTCTTACCATGTTGGTCAACACGGTACGTAGGCATCACAGGTGGTTACAACTATTGATTGCCACTCCCCTGCAGCTTGACAATCAAGTTCTGATACAATGAAAATACTTAGGGAAAGGCTTTCAGGTCAACTAAACCTTACATATTACTACCATTCTCTGATGTTGCAGGATTCGGTTTATACTAAAGCTACGTCTTGTGCTTGACTCACATATCTTCTGACTCCTTTAAAATATCATAAAACAAAACTACACTATACTATTATTTAAGATACTTTAATTATAAAGAACATTAGTATGCTCTCTGCATTGAGTCTTTGTTTTATTATAATTCATCAAATAAAATAATTTACCTTTTGTATAAATATGATGAAAAACACTATTTAACTTTTATTATGCATAAATAAGACTGAAATGTAGAATTATCTTCTCTGTTCATTTTGATTTTGTGGGGCCAAATTGTTCTTAAAATTTAATGTCTCTTCATACATTTCAAATCCATCATTATTTTCATGGTTAGTCACAAAAGAAGTTTGGAGACTCCTTCAAATTAATTAAATTTGCACAAGAGAAACCCAAGACTTAAAGAAATTCAGGAATATAAAATATACTAACCTATATCATAAAAAAGTAAAAGTATGCATCTTAGAAAAAAATAGCTCAAGGGTTTAGAGTAGTTTCATTTTTTTGGTCCCGATGCCATCATTGTAAAAGAAACCAAATTTCATTCTGAGCTTTTTATGCATGGTTACCACACCCCATGATCTTAGTCATTGCAATTATCTGTCTACCTTCCTTCATTTTTGGACAATAACCATTAAATTATATAATGATTTTTCTCGGACTCTCATAAATGGTAGTTACTTAATCATATGGTCTTCTAGGGTTAGGTTTTATTACTACTTCTTTGGCATAGTCTATGGGTGAATATAGATTTCTAATTACAGATTAGAATGAGGAACTGCTCTAAGAATATCATGAAATTGTATCGTTTTAAGTTAAATATAGGCAATATCTCATGATATATTTCATTTTAATCATTTATTCATTATTTTAAAAATATGACAGAATGAACTATAATAAGATAAAACAAAACTATCACATTCAAGTTGGATAAGGCAAATCCAACAGGAGGAAAAAAGGAGCCAACAGAAGGCACAAGAAACAGACACCCACCAATTTGCACACCCACAGGTCCCATAAAAGCACTAAACTGGAAGTCATAATATTTGTCCAGAGGACCTGGTGCAGACCCATGCAGTCCTTGTGTAGTATGCTTCAGAATCTGAGTTCATATGATCTTTGTTCATGTTGATTTAAAGGTTTCTTTTTCCTCTGGTTCTTACATTCTTTCTGGTTCCTTTTTCATGTAGTTCCCTTAGCTTTGAAGGGATGGATTTGATGGAGACATCCAATTAGGACAGAATCTTCTAAGGTCTCCTACTCCCTGCTTAATGTGTGTCTGTGGATCTCTGTATTTGTTCCCATTTGCTGTAAGAGGAATCTTCTCTTCTGTAGCTGAATAAGGTACTATTTATATACCGTGAGTAGCAAAATTTACATTTAAAAATTCATTTAACTAGTGTTGCAAGGAGGATGCGCTTGTTCCTCCCAGCTGCCCAGCTAACTTAACCTTGAAATAACCACACAGAAACTGTATTCATTAAATCACTGCTTGGCCCATTAGCTGTGGCTTGTTTTTGGCTAACTCTTACATATTAATTTAACCCATTTCTATTAATATGTGTATTGCCACGAGGATGTGGCTTATCATGTAAAATTCCCAGGGTCTGTCTCTGGCAGCTCTATTGCTTCTCCCTGACTCTGCCCTTCTTCCAGCTTTTTTTTATCCTCCCCACCTATGGAAGTTCTGCCCTATTAACAGGCCAAGGCAGTTTTTTATTCATTAACCAAGAAAAGCAACACACAGATAGTTGGACATCCCATACGAGATTAGTATTATTTAAATTTACCCTAGGTCTCTGCACTATCTAGTCACCAGTTCCCGAGCACCCAAGCAATATTGGGAATGGGTTCCATCTCATGCAGTGGGCTTTAAGTCAAATCTTTTATTGGTTGATTTCTCCCACAAGCTTTGTGCCACCGTTGTTCTAGCATATTGTGTAAGCAGCCCACCATTGTAGATAAAATGTTTGGGGCTGACTTGTTCTTTGTTTCCCTAAGCAGTGTCAGCATGGGTTTTATCTTATGGAATGGGATTTAAGTCAAATCAGTTGTTGGTTGGTTTCTTCCACAAGATTTGTACCGCCATTGCTGTAGCATATCTTGAGGCAGCATACCATTTTAGAATAAGGTTTTGTGGCCTATTGTTTACATTTCCCTTTTTACAGCTTGCAGAGTATGTTTTCATACAAAAGATACTGAAACGTAGGGGTGAAAATTCTAAGTAGGCACCACCTCAGTATCTCCATATCTAATGAATCGTGTAGCTATTGAAAGTAAATTTTTTTCTGTTCTATTTTAATTATTGTCATTAAGATTGCCACAGTTTTTACTTTCAATCTAACATCATCATTTTACTCACAAATTTTTAAGAAAATATTTGCAATGTCTGTATGTATATTTATACGTATGCATGTAAAAACAAAGCAATATTCACACACTAAAATATTATTTCTAATGAAATCCAGTTGTATAGACAAGAGAGAGAACAAGTGGCCTTTAAAGTTGTAAGAGGGAAAATAAAGTCAAGATCTGGAATATTCTCTTAATTTCTATGGAGGGGCTTACCATGAAGCAGATATGTTTTCAAGATAATGAATTATACCTAGAATGTTTAGAGCATTTGGCTATCAGCAACATTTTTTACATTTTTAATTTGACTTCTTTTACAATGACTTGGAGATGAACAGTTAAGTCCTTTATTAAAAAATTTATAAGTTCATACAGATATCCAACCATTTGTATTATCAGATACTTTTTAAACAGATTAACACTACATGAGTAACTAATATAGAATTATGTCTCAAGACTCTAAAATTACTTCAATGAATAATTTCTTTTTTCAGTTATGTGATATCACCAATTTTCATATATGATGTATTGGTCCATCACCTTCTGAACCTTTATCATTTACTGGTGCCTTTGTCAAGATACCACATCACATAAGACCAAATAAGAAGATGCTTTTGTGTTAATGCAGAGAAGAAGAACAGAAAGAACAGCTCTGAGTGCTACTATAACTAAGATGAACAATCTCACAGTCATGAGGTTGATTCCATGGAGATGTCGTTGGTCTGGGAACATATGACTCTTAATATCCCAGATTAATCATTCCTTATTTGTTTGGTCTTATATTTCAATTAGAAAATCAGACAAATGAAATAGTAACAATGCCATATACTATTGACCAGGAGATTGAGACCAGGACATGAGAAATTCTTTTGGTTTTTCTCTTGCATTTACTGATAATAAGATTATTTTTATAATGTTTTGGATATACTTTAAAGTGAAATAAAAGTGAAAAAATTAATTATATGTACATATATAAATCATATATATTATTAGACATTTCCTACAAAACTTTCTTTTGTGAAGAATAAGTTATATTAGGTAACTATATATTTCTTAGGTTTAAACAAATTTAAAGGGTAGCCAGGATTTTGTGTTCACCTAAGTATACATTTGCCTCTTCTATTGGTATATAAGGAAATTCTCTGACAAATATTGTGGGATTTTTATTCACATCAAGTTTATAAATGTTATAAAATGTCCTTTAATATTCACTCCAAGAGCTGATAATTCTGTTACATTATACTTGTCCTCTCACAAAAGTGGATGAATTCATAGCCTAAATTTAAAACATGGTTTCTTTAAAAGTTACATAATTCTGTTTTCCACAATGTATGTTATACAACTATATCTTTCAATTTTCTAATATTTTATTTTTACAGTAATAGAACTAATCAAGATAATTTGCATAAGGATTTACTATTTTGTTGATGTAAATATTATAAACATATAAGAAATATTTTTAACAATTGGTAATTTGTGTGACAAAAGTTTATTTTTGCTGTCTTCTTGATAATCATGCAAAACCAGAGTTTTGTCACTGAGTTCATAATCTTGGGACTTTCTCAGAACCCAAAAGTTGAGAAAATACTGTTTGTTGTATTTTTGTTGGTTTACCTTGCAACTATAGGAGGCAACATGATAATTGTGGTGACCATCATCTATAGCCCTGCACTACTTGGATGTCCTATGTACTTCTTCTTGGCATTTCTGTCCTTTCTGGATGCATGTGTTTCTTCTACTGTTACACCTAAGATGATTGTAGACTTTTTATGTGAGAAGAAAACTATCTCTTTTGAATGTTGCATGACACAATTATTTTCAGTCCATTTCTTCTCAGGGGCAGAAATGATTGTGCTGGCAGCCATGGCCTATGACCGCTACGTGGCCATCTGCAAGCCCTTACACTACTCTTCCGTCCTCACCCGGAAACTCTGTGGTATTTTGGTGGCAATATCATGGGCAGGGGGCTTCTTGCATTCCATCATACAAATTACATTCACATTGCAGCTACCTTTATGTGGACCCAATGTCATTGATCATTACATGTGTGACTTGTTTCCATTGCTGAAGCTTGCCTGCACTGACACACATGTATTTGTTCTTTTGGTCTTTGCCAACAGTGGGGCTATCTGCATCATAATTTTCTCCTTATTAATTGTCTCCTATGGTGTCATCTTGTTCTCTCTGAGAGCCCATAGTTCTGAAGGTCGACGTAAAGCACTTTCCACTTGTGGAGCTCATGTTACTGTTGTGGTTTTGTTTCTTGTTCCATGCATATTAATATATGCTCGGGATACGTCTGCATTCTCTTTTGAGAAAAACACACTTATATTTGTCAATGTCCTGACACCATTGCTAAATCCTATGGTTTACACGTTTAGGAATAAGGAAATGATAAATGCCATCAGAAAAATGTGGAAGAGATTGAAAGTGATATTTGTTAAATTTTAATGTTACTTTCACACTGGGAGAAGAATCAATGACTAAGGACATTTCTATGTCAACATGAGGATAAGAGTTTCCATGTCAAAATCTGAGCATGGGAGTACATTTCATTCTTGTGTTGGTAAATAGGAGATTTATAGATCCCAGAGCTTTATTTTGCTGCAGATATATTCAAGAAAGAGTAAGTTGAAGTTTCAGTAGAGACTTGCCTTAAGAAAATAAGGTAAAATGCAATAAATGCTCATAGTCAGTCCCCTATTTTGGTTCTTCATGAATTTTCACAGATACAAACACCATTTACCCTGCATGTATACTACATGTATACCATACACCCATATATACACATGTACATATATACATATGTATACAAACATACACACACACACACCAATGTAACAAATAAAATACACTGTTAATGTAAATAATAAAGGACAAATAAATATTATAGGACAAATAAAATATTAATTTTTATAAAGAAATAACATCATTTGATACAGAAGACAACAAGAGTGGAAATGTGAATATGTTTCTAGGTTCATATTTTTATTCTGGATTGGCTATTCATCACTGTTAAATAAAAATAAAGGTTGTTCAATTTTATCCTCTCATTTATTTAATTACACATTTGAAATGTTTCAGCTATTTGACTGTTTTCTGTTAATGCTATGCTTCACTTAAAAACTTGGTTGACAAAATAAATGTGTATTTGGACATAAAAATATAAAAACTATTTCAAAAGAAAACAGGTTTCTAAGTGACATATTGGGACTTCAGAACCTAGAAATGCAGAGAGAGAGAGAGAAAGAGAGAGAGAGAGAGAGAGAGAGAGAGAGAGAGAGAGAGAGAGAGAGAGAGAGAGAGATTAATCTTTATGTATCCCTATCTTTTAAGGTGGGTCCATCCATGTCTGGAGGAAAACACCAGTTACTTCTTCAGTTTCCTGACCAATAAAATGCTTGAGATCAGCTGTAATTTCTCTTGAATGATGCAACTATCTGATTGCAATGAGTTCTTGGACCCTGATTAAATAAATAACTGATAATGCCCCACAAGCACTTCTTGCTGTACTTGGATGTCCTAGCCACAGCTTTGCAATAATAGTGATATAGTGAATATGAAAATAAAAGCCAGAGCAAGCAGATTTAAAATTAGTTTCCAAAATGCCAGTTTATTTCAATTTATTACATGATTTTAATATTCTTCTCTTTGTGTGCACAGATGATAACTACATTTTTTAAAAGATTTATTTATTTATTATGTGTACAACATTCTGCCTCCATGTATGCCCACATGCCAGAAGAGGACGCCAGATCTCATTACAGATGGTTGTGAGCCACCATGTGGTTGTGGGAATTGAACTCAGGACCTCTGGAAGAACAGAGAGTGCTCTTAACCACAGAGCCATCTCTCCAGCCCCGATAACTACATTTTTAAACTTATGAATAAAGGTTATTAAAATTGACTTGGGTGGTGGTGGCATACACCTTTAATCCCAGCACTCAGGAGGCAGAAGCAGGCAGATCTCTGTGATTTCGGGGCAAGTCCAGTCTACATGAGCTAGTTCCAGGACAGACTCCAGAGAAACCCTGTCTAAAAAAATACTGTTAAAATTTAGATACTTTTATGTTTCTTCATGTTTAAGTTTTCTTACATTCATACTGTCAAGAGGAATTTGCAGAAAGTTAACTTACTGTTAAATACCTTCTGTTCAGAATCAACAGCAGGGACAAGTAACTGAATTTTATGGTAAAAATGCTAACTATTGATAGTGTTTGTTTCTCATTGATTTTTAACCACCAGGGATAATACACATGAAGTTAGAGAAGACACGTGAGACTTCCCTTTGGGAAAAAAGATACAGAACTAAGATTTGGTGCATCAGTTAATTATTAAAAAAACCACAGAGGAAGTTTCAAAATATGTTAATATCATATTAAGCAACAGAAACATTAGTTTTAGGATTAGTTTTAGGAAGAACAAGATTGAGACTGAATTCTCTATGTCTCTCCCTGCTTTTGTGCCTGTCTGTAGTTTGAGGTGACTGGTGTGTCTGCTGTCTGTTGTGTGTGTCTGAAGTGTTTGTTTTTAGTTCTGTCTGATATGTTGTGCATGTTTTGGTTCCATATCTGTATCATCTTTTGTGTCTGTGTTTGTTCCTGTGACTGAGTAAAAGGTTTGTTCTATGTCCATTGAAAAGCAGAGAAAATGTGGTGTGGGAAAGAGATAAGAGAATCTTTATAACAGTCTTTAACAGGGATTTAAAAGGGACAAAGCTGCTTTACTGACTCCAGCTGATACAGAAGGACATTCCAAACTGCAAGCATATGTTATCAGCCTAAATGAACCTGCTTTTCCAGAATTTATGAATTTTTTTTGTTTGTTTCAGTTTGTTTTCAACATTTTGGCTACTTTCAGGAAATAGTTATCACAACACAAACATATATTATTCTGGCTCAGGAAAGTGGGCTGGTATATTAAAATAGTAGGAAATTTGTGAATTTATATTGGATTTGAAAAACTTATTAGATGGAAAATATGTATAGTAGTTCACATTTCTGTCTTAGAGGCAAGTGAAACTTAAGTAACCTGAGTACATACTAGGATAGAAGGTTAAATCTATAGTCAAGTGATTTTAAAGATTATCATCTTTCAGATCATGGAAAAGTTTAATCTCTTTGGGATTAAGAAATAGTTTCAGAAAAATATACCAGCACAGTTTGTGTCAAAAAGTTTGTAAACAATATATATAGAATATATCTGACTATATTTGTAAAAGAAATAGGAAAGAAGTAAAAGTATTTCTATTTTCAGATATGATTCTACACACACACACACACACACACAAACACACACCAGAAAATTTATGTATCTGATAAAAAACTTTTATTAAAGTAGCAGAACACAATATAGAGAGACAAAAATATCAGTAACTTTCCTGAACATAAACAACAAATCTACAACAACAACAACACAAAAAAATCAGGGAATGAATATTACTCATCACCTAAAAATATGTCTTGGAATAAATCTTATTAAAAACGTGAAAGATATTTACAATGAAATTCAGTTGTTCAACTTTAAAACTCATTCGTTTGATAATTGTTTTTTGCCACAAGATAGAGTCACCTGAGCAGATGGAAGATTAATTTAGAAAATGACCCCATCATATTGGTATCCATGCTAGTCTTTGGGTATTTTTTGATTGATAATTGATTTACAAAGGTATCATTTCTGGGCAAGTGGTCCTTAGGTGTATAAGAAAGAAATGGAGCTCTCCAGGCATTAAACCTATAAGAACTGTTCTTCCATGGTCTCTGTTTCACTTCCTACCTCAAGGTTACTTGAATTCCTACCTCCAGGTTGCTCGAGTTCCTACCACAACTTCCCTCTGTGAAGGAAAGTAATGTGGAAGTGAAAGTCATATAAATGACTATTTTCCAAAGTTCAACATGGCCATTTATTTTTATCCCAGGAATATAAGCTAAAACAAGACATTATTAAAATTTCACATTTAATATATTAAAATAGAATTTTCTATAACTAGAAGATTATAGGATACTGGGTACATTTTACAAGGGATGGATGTCATCATCTTTCAGGGCTTGTAAATCCCTGATTATGATTCCACATTTTATTGTCTTTTAAACTTTAAAAGATCCAATAATTTTTACTATTGTAAACACAAACTTCTTCAATGGAGAGATGGTTCAGCATCTAAGAGGACTTTTTGTTCTTACATAATTCTCAAATTGCATAACTGGTTCTAGCCTTTCATGACTCACTTCTAGCTATGGTGGTAGTTATGACACCCCATTTTGATGGATTATATTCCCAAAATATGGGCTACAATAAAGCATTTCCATTTTAAGGGTCTGTTGATATAAAGTTGGTGTGAGAAAGAAGAAAAGCAAGTAATATGTATTATTGATAAAAATAAAAGAGGTGAGAATGTTGTTTTGATAAAAAAATGACAAGAGGACAAAGGTCTGATCTCCAAAATATATAAAGAACTCAAGAAACTAGACTTCAAAATGCTAATTAACACAATTTAAAAAAGGGATACTGATCTGAAAAGAGAATTCTCGACTGAAGAAGTTCAAATGGCCAAAAGACACTTAAGGTCGTGTTCAACCTCCTTAGCGATCAGGGGAAATGCAAATCAAAACAACTCTGAGATACCATCTTACACCTGTCAAAATAGCTAAAATCAAAAACACCAATGATAGCCTTTGCTGGAGAGGATGTCAAGTAAGGGGAACACTCATCCATTGCTGGTGGGAATGCAAACTTGTGCAACTGCTTTGGAAATCAGTGTGGCGGTTTCTCAAGAAATTCAGGATCAACCTACCCCAGGATCCAGCAATACCACACCTGGGAATATACCCAAGAGATGCCCTATCGTACTACAAAAGCATTTGTTCAACTATGTTCATAGCAGCATTATTCGTAATAGCCAGAACCTGGAAACAACCTAGATGCCCCTCAATGGAAGAATGGATAAAGAAAGTGTGGAGTATATACGCATTAGAGTACTACTCAGCGGTAAAAAACAATGACATCTTGAATTTTGCATGCAAATGGATGGAAATAGAAAACACTATTCTAAGTGAGGTAACCCAGACCCAAAAAGATGAATATGGTATATAATCACTCATTAGTGGATTCTAGCCATAGAATTGAGCCAATAATTCATGATCCTAGAGAAGCTAGATAGGAAGGTGAACACACACACACACACACAAAAAAAAAAAAAACCACGTACTTATCCTCCTGGATATTGGAAGTAGACAAGATTGCCAGGCAAAAATTGAGAGCTTGGGGGAATGGGACAGTTGGGATGGAGGAAGAGTGGATAAGGAAGCAGAGAAGTATATATCTTAATTAAGGGAGCTATTTGAGGGTTGGCAAGATACTGGACTCTAGAGGGGTTCCCAGATGCCCAAGGTGATCTCCCCAGCTTATTCCTTGAGGAGTTGAGGAGAGGGCACCTGAACTGCCCCTTTACTATAGCCACACTGATGAATATCTTGCATATCACCATAGAACCTTCATCTGGTGTTGGATGGAGATAGAGACAGAGACCCACATTGGAGCACTAGACTGAGCTCCCAAGGTCCAATGAGGAGCAGAAGGAGGGAGAACATGAACAAGGAAGTGAGGACCATGAGGGGTGCGTCCACTCACCGAGACAATGGGACTGATTAGTGGGAGCTCACCAAGGCCAACTGGACTGGGACTGATGGAGCATGCGATCAAACCGGACTCTCTGAACATGGCTGGCAAGGAGGGCTGACTGAGAAGCCAACGACAATGGCACTGGGTTTTGATTCTACTGCATGTACTGGCTTTGTGGGAACCTATTGTGTTGGATGTTCACCTTCCTAGACCTGGATGGAGGGGGGAGGACCTTGGACTTCCCACAATGCAGGGAACCCTGTCTTCTCCTTGGACTGGAGAGGGAGGGGGAGGGGGAATGGTGGGAGGAGAAGGGAAATGGGAGGAGGGGAGGAGGTGAAAATTTGTAAAAATTATATAATTTAATAAAAAAGGAAAAATGACAACAGTTGGAAAGAATTTGATACAGTATTCTAGCAAAGTATGGTGAAGGTAAAATTTGGAGTGGGTCATTATTTTAATAGCTTGGGAAGCCAGCAACTGAAAGAAATGAAATCAGAAGAGGGCTGTCTCTCGAGGTCTCCATAGGAGATAGACTACCTCATGAAACATAATTTTTCCTGCGATATATAAGAATCTTGTTTCATTATGCCCATGTTCTATATTTGAGTGATGTTGATTTCCAAGATAATGAACAAATTTAATTGGCAGAAGAGATTTCTGAACCAGAGAATATCCAGGCTCTTTCTCGGCTACATTTTATTGCACATAGCATAGTATTCACTAAAGAGAACAGAATATTTGGGCAAAAATAGTAATTTGTCAAGTAAGAAAAGAGCTCTGTTTAGTTAAATTTCACAGCAAAATGTGTGCTTCCAAAAAGGTTATATTTGCTAAACAGTAACATCCTTTTCTGAACTGTGATAGTGACAAATTAGCCCTAAGTGTATGACTCTACCCCTGAATTGAACATATTCTTATGATCCTCTCCTAGTGTTTAAACAAGCAACTCTAATGTCATTGGATCAAAAGAAAAGACAGAAATATAGAAGGACTATTTGGGAAGAAGGTCACCAGGATAGGAAGGGGATAATAGAAGGTGATCTATGGCTATTTTGATACATCATATATATGTTCATACATGTTGTCAAAAAATAAAAATGAAACAAAAATTCAAAGAGATAATAGAGACATTGCTATTAATACTGTCTATACTAATCTTTCTTCAAAAATATTATTATATCATTCATATTATTTTTATAGATTAATAGATAGACCCTTATGACAAAACTCATCTGTTACATTGGAAGAACATACAGTAATTTAACTTAAATTCTACACATAGACACTGTATCCCATCCATTATGCAACTATTCCGTCACTTGACAGGGTGCTACAAAAATATCATACATAAAATATCCTGACGTGTTTCTTCAGGATGACTTTTTGTGTAAATAGAAGCATGAACACTCTATCTAGTGATAAAGTATGCAATACTGTTCCTCATCCACTAATGGGGCATGAAATTGTTCAAGCCCTAGAGAGCAAAGTTGCAGAGGGAGATCACCTCTTTGGGAACTCAAATTAAATTCCAGTTGCAGTTAAGGAGGGATTTTCTCTCCTTTATCCTTAAAATGTGATTAAGACTATATGAGATGAACATTAAGAGCATTTTCCTTCTTCACAGTGTAGATCTTAGATGGGAAGGAAAAGTTGACTATAAATATTGCCTTTTGTCACCACTGAATGGAATATCACAATAGAGAATAAGCACTGGAAATCTCCTGATTTTTCACTAAAATGTCACATGGTAAGACCATAAACACAATTTTACAATTTTAGAGATGGGTTTTGATTGTGAAAAAGCTTTAAGTTTTGTTTGTTTGTTTTTGCTCAGGCTATTATATGATTAATGAAAACATTGAAGTTTTTACTTCAAAAATGGGTTTTTAAGGGCACTGCTTGCCTATACCTTTTTTTAAAATATCAATTTTGTGACCAAATTCCAAACACGAAGAATTTCTAGTAAAAGTAAAATATGACGAGTCCAAAATATAGCACTTAAAAGTAGTAACACCTAATAAATAGTAGTTGTTAAACAATAAAAATTTTTCTTCCTTCCCCTCCTCCTTCTTTTCTTTCACCCTCCCTCCTTTCGTTGATGATCCTTGCTTGCTTTCTTGCTCAGCATTTCTTCTTCCCTTGACTCTTACTTTTTTCATGCTTAATGTGATGAAGCATATTTCACCTTTTTATCTCTATGTAGAAATCAAGTAGTTTAGAAAGTATCAATGCTTTGCATTTTATATTATCTTTGCAATACTATCTTATTTGCTTTTTTAACAGTATATTTAATTTGAGTGAATAAAAAAATCACCTTTTTATATTTGGATAAAAATGTGATAGGCTTTGAGATTGAATAAACAACCCTGGTCATGGTACATTGAAGTGCTGCGCTAAATTCCATATAATATTGCAAACAAATATAAAATGTACTTTTTTTACACTGCTACACAGTAACAAATGATTCAAGAAAGGCATTATGGACTCAGTAAGGTCACAAAATGAATACCATAATTTAAGTAAACTTAATTTCCCCCAAGCACTAGGCTTCTACCTCAGAAAAAAATCTTAGATGAAGTTCAGAACTATTGTAGTGATTTTAGTCTTGGCCTGAAACCTTAAGTGTCCAAATTACCAAGTCATTCAAAGAGAGGATTTAGAATCAGTTCTGAAGGAGCTGATAAGAAGCACTTCTGTCCATTCTCCTACGTTTCAGAAATAGAGAGACAATGAATGTTTGGACATGTGGGGCACTCTGCAGAGCAGTCATGAAGAGAGGGAATGCATGGTTACCCAAAGAGAAAGTATTTCTTAGAGCTACTGAAAGGAGTTTCCATAGCTATACTCATAAACAAACAATATTTTATTGGTACTTAACAGTATGAAATAAAAATATGAGTGGCTTCATGAGTGAAATTTACCATAAAGATAATATAATGTAAGATTTTTATTTGCTACCATTGGTGATAACATTATTTTGTAATATAGTCAAATCAGCTTCCTAGAATGATATTACTGCTAATCCCCATGGCTGCTTTAAATGTCATCCACACTTTCTATTAACAAAGAAATCTTGTTATCTTTATACAAATTGGATGTGCTCCAGTGGTTCAGTTGTTTGGTGCATGGTGCTTAAATACATAGATTGGCACGATAATTAATCTTAATGCTATCAAGCATGGGAAGGGAATAGTGGGGGAATGTGCACATACAAGGAAGAAAGAAGACTTCCCAATGTCACTCCACAAGGAGATAGCACATAGACCTCAGTTCCTTTCATGGTAGCCATGGAAAAGATCAGAACAGCCTTTGAATATCAACTATGTAACTTTTAGGGGTAAGAAGGGCATGAGATATTTCAGGAAAAATACTGGTAGAGCCAGTTGGTCCTTGTATGAATATATGGATTTGAAAATCAAGATTGTATAGGGGTGGGATAGGATTTTCTCTGCATTATGACCACTTAAGGCAAAATTATAATTGCTCAAAACATTAATATGAGATGTTATACTGTCAGCATATGAGTTCACTACTATGGTGAATGACCTACAAACTTCAAAACTTATTCAAAACTTCAAAGAAAATTAATTTTTGTGGTTTATAATTGTGATGATTAATTTGAAATATTCCATAATAGTAGCAATTTATATATTATAAGATATATAATTTTATCATTCACTTTCATATTGTAAAGTATAGTAACACTATCACTAAATGGTCATGTAATTTTTTTTGAATTTCTGATGTAACTATGAAAATGCTTTGTATTTGAGGTCTTCATGTTAATAGTGCTTCATTCATGTGATGTAATAGTCAGTTGTAATTTTGTTATCTACAATTATCCCTGTTAGGAGCATTTTAGATAATTCTGTGTTCTGACTTGAAACTAGATCATTACTGATTTTACTTTTAGGATATACATTGAAAACTGAGTTTTCTAGTACAAAGATAAACAGACTTGTGGTTTTCAAACACCTCTGATGCTGACGTATTTTCTAAATGTATTGCTGGAATAACCTGATTTCATTATAATTAATATAACTTTTATTTTTTCTTCTTTTATTTCTTTTATTTTTATTTTTATTATTAATACTATTATTACAAATTTTCACCTCCTCCCCTCCTCCCACATCCCTTCTCCTCCCACCATTCCCCCTTCCCCACCCTCTCCATCCCAAAGAGCAGTCAGGTTTCCCTGCCCTGTGGTAAGTCCAAGGTCCTCCCCCTCCATCCAGGTCTAGGAAGGTGAGGATCCAAACAGACTAGGCTCCCACAAAGCCAGTACATGCAGTAGAATCAAAACGCAGTACCTTTGTCCTTGACTTCTAGTCAGCCCTCAATGTAAGCCACAGTCAGAGAGTCTGGTTTGATCACATGTTCCATCAGACCCAGTCCAGCTGGCTTTGGTGAGTTCCTATTAGATCCGCCCCACCGTCACAGTGGGTGGGCACAGCCTTCACGGACCTGACTTCCTTGCTCATGTTCTCTCTTTCTGCTCCTCATTTGGACCTTGGGAGCTCAGTCCAGTGCTCCAATGTGGGTCTCTGTCTCTATCTCCATCCAACACCAGATGAAGGTTCTATGGTGGTATACAAGGTATTCATCAGAGTGGCTATTGTATAGGGCCAGTTCAGGTGCCCTCTCTTCAGCTGCTCAGGGAATAAGCTGGGGCCATCTCCTTGGACACCTGAAAACCCCTCTAGAGTCCAGTATCTTGCCAACCCTCAAATGGCTCCCTTAATTAAGATATGTACGTCCCTACTTCCATATCCACTCTTCCTCCATCCCAACTGTCCCATTCCCCCAAGCTCTCCCCATCCTCCCCTTCTCACTTTTCTCTCCCCATCTCCTCTTACCCCCATACCACTCCCACCCCCAAACTCTCAATTTTTGCCTGGCAATCTTGTCTACTTCCAATATCCAGGAGGATAACTACATGGTGTTTTTTTGGGGGGGGGTCACTTTCTATTTAGCTTCTCTAGGATCATGAATTATAGACTCAATGTCCTTCATTTATGGCTAGATTCCACTAATGAGTGAGTATATACCATATTAATCTTTTAGGGTCTGGGTTACCTCACTCAGGATGGTGTTTTCTATTTCCATCCATTTGCATGCAAAATTCAAGATGTCGTTGTTTTTTACTGCTGAGTAGTACTCTAATGTGTATATACTCCACACTTTCTTTATCCATTCTTCCATTGAGGGGCATCTAGGTTGTTTCCAGCTTCTGGCTATTACAAATAATGCTGCTATGAACATAGTTGAACAAATGCTTTTGTAGTATGATAGGGCATCTCTTGGGTATATTCCCAGGTGTGGTATTGCTGGATCCTGGAGTAGGTTGATCCTGAATTTCTTGAGAAACCGCCACACTGATTTCCTAAGTGGTTGCACAAGTTTGCATTCCCACCAGCAATGGATCAGTGTTCCCCTTACTTGACATCCTCTCCAGCAAAGGCTATTATTGGTGTTTTTGACGTTAGCTATTCTGACAGGTGTAAGATGGTATCTCAAAGTTGTTTTGATTTGCATTTCCCTGATAGCTAAGGAGGTTGAACACGACCTTAAGTGTCTTTTGGCCATTTGAACTTTTTCAGTCAAGAATTCTCTTTTCAGATCAGTACCCCATTTTTTAATTGTGTTAATTAGCATTTTGAAGTCTAGTTTCTTGAGTTCTTTATATATTTTGGAGATTAGACCTTTGTCTGTTGTGGGTTGGTGAAGATCTTCTCCCAATCAGTAGGTTGTTTTTTTGTCTTAAAGACAGTGTCCTTTTCTTTACGGAAGCTTCTCAGTTTTAGGAGGTCCCATTTATTCAATGTTGCCCTTATTGTCTGTGCTACATGGGTTCTACATAGGAAGTGGTCTCCTGTGCCCATGTATTGTAGAGTACTTCCCACTTTCTCCTCTATCAGGTTCAGTGTGTTCAGATTAATATTGAGTCTGTTTAATATTTAATTAATATTTAATTAATTAAATTAATTAAAACAGATTAATATTTAATCTGTTTGGACTTGAGTTTTGTGCATGGTGATAGATATGGATCTATTTTCATTCTTCTACAGGTTAACAAACAGTTCTGCCAGCACCATATGTTTAAGATGCTTTCTTTCTTCCATTGTATACTTTTAGCTCCTTTGTCAAAAATCAGGCGTTCATAGGTTTGAGGGTTAATATACAGGTCTTTTATTCGATTCCATTGGTCGACTTCTCTGTTTTTATACCACCCCTGACTTCAAACTCTATTACAGAGCTACAGTAATGAATACAGCTTAATATAATTTTTAAAATTTTGAAGACATTTGTCTTTTGAGTGATTCAGTTTTCATGTTACCATGTCTTTAAAATAATCTTGAAATAAATACTCATAGGTAGTCTGAAGAATATCTTGATACAAAATTGTGAATTGTCTAGGTATAATTACAGAATGTTTTAATTCCAGCTTTTGATTATAGAGGAGAAAGGATCAGGAGTTTAAGGTCATCCTAAACTATATGGTGAGTTTGAACCCAGCTTTGACTACTTAGGTCTTGTCAATTTCCCACCAATGTAAACAACTATCAAATCATTTTTTCATGGACAGATATCATGCAGTCTGCTATTTTTTCTATGATAAATAACATATTTCACTGAGTTGGATTTTGTTGTTGTGGTTGTTTTTAAGGAGTGATCAATTTTCCTTCTACTTACCATAATAGGCTAATTTTAATATACTTTTAGTTTTTCTATATATTTAAACATTGATACTTGTATTCAATTGAAAATGATCATGTCTGCCATTAATCCACTCTCCAAATCTTCCCAAGTCAAATGAAACACACCTCGTACAACATTATGATTCTCTCTCTCTCTCTCTCTCTCTCTCTCTCTCTCTCTCTCTCTCTCTCTCTCTCTCTCTCTCTGTCTGTCTCTCTTGATAACTCACTGAATTCAGGTAGCGTTGTCCATATGCACATGGGTGTGGTCCTAGACAGTGGATCTTGGAAACCATACCAGTGACCATAACCTCAGCAAAGAATGGTTATACACTGAGGCAGCAAACTCCACCGCAGTAGGTACAAGGGAGCTACTGCTGAAGGAATAGGCTGAAGCCCAGTATATCTACGGTTCCAGACTCATGTCTGGAACCTCCAAGGGAGTAGATCTCAGCCAGAGACCTCTGCAGGACTGGCCAAAAGCCAGGAACCTTAGCAGCAGCAGGCCCAGGCCAGAGACATCTACAGAAACAGGCCAGAGACAGCAACCTCCGCCGGAGCAGACCTGAGGCAACAACCTCCACAGGAGAAAGGGCAAGGGAGACACCGCTGAGGGAGCAGACTTGAACCAGAGACCTCTGCAGTGCCAGACCTCCTTAGCCTTATTCCTCCAAGGAAAGGTGAGTATGCTATCTGAATAGTGAACCTTTTCACCATTTTACCTTGTTGATTCTCAGTAGAGATCATGGATGGTTTTTCTTAAAATCCAAATTTAATATCTTATTTCTTTGAACTTAAAATTTTGTTAAAACTTTTGTATATGTTGCATATTTTGACTAGGAGACTAAGTCTTGCCCAGTCTCGTTTTTTTATTCCTTTCAGTCACTAAGACAACAGCATCATTTTTATAAGCTCTGGACACACAGAAAATTGATGACTTAAATTAATATTCGAATCATGTTAATGGCAGTTATTCTTGTATAAAACTTTCTGAGTTACGAAGAACAGATTACTTGATATGAAATCTAGCTGTAAAACAAAACTTAAAATGTTGTCATGATTTTTTTTTGGTTTTTTAAGACAGGGTTTCCCTGTAGTTTCTAGAGCCTGTCCTGGAACTAGCTCTTGTAGACCAGGCTGGTCTCGAACTCAGAGATCCGCCTGCCTCTGCCTCGCGAGTGCTGGGATTAAAGGCGTGCGCCACCACCGCCCGGCGTTCTCATGATTTTAAAAGTACATTTTCCTCTTCTTTTGGTAGATGGAGCTTCAAATCACTACTGCAGATGACTCATCATAGCCTCGTGCAATGCAGATAACAAACACAATTTATAATATTTAGTCTATGGTTTATTATTAAAGTATGGTTTCCAATTGAATTTTAGTATTTTATTACAAAAAAATTAGAAATTGACGAAAGTTGAAAATTCAAAATGGAATTCTCTATCACAATGGTTTTATTCAAAATTATTAAAATTATTGAAAATTATTTATTCAAAATTATTAAGACCATTTTAAATTATTCAATGGTTTCTACCTCAATTTTATGTTATAGCAAAACTTTTTTTAAAAAAATACCTGTCCACATCGTTGTTTGGAGTAGTAATAAAATCAATCAAGATAATTTTACACAAAGATGCAACATATTGTTGAAGCTTTAGTCTAAATTTTTAAGATTTATTTTTCTTGTAATTGCAGATTTCATATATTTTTCTTTAAAAGTCCTCTATAAAATCATGCAAAACCAGAGCTTTGTCACTGAATTTATACTCCTGGGGCTTTCACAGAACCCCCACATTGAGAAAATATTATTTCTTATATTTTTATTGGTCTATCTTGCAACTGTTTTGGGTAACATGATGATTGTGGTGACCATTATCTTCAGTCCTGCACTGCAGAGCTCCCCTATGTACTTCTTCTTGGCATTCCTATCTTTTCTGGATATATGTGTTTCTTCTGTTGTCACACCAAAGATGATTGCAGATTTGGTTTATGAGAAGAAGACGATCTCCTTTGAATGTTGCATGACACAGGTCTTTGCTTCACACTTTTTTGCTGCAGTGGAGGTGATCATCCTGGCAGCCATGGCCTATGACCGCTATGTGGCCATTTGCAAGCCATTACACTACTCTTCCATTATGAACAGGAGACTCTGTGGCACTCTTATAGGGGTGGCCTGGAAAGGAGGATTCATACATTCTACCATACAAATTGTCTTCACTTTGCAATTGCCCTTCTGTGGACCCAATGTCATTGATCATTTCATATGTGACTTGTTTCCATTGCTGAAGCTTGCTTGCACCGACACACACATTTTTGTCATTTTGGTGTTTGCTAACAGTGGCTCTATCTGCATCATTATATTCTTGCTTTTGCTTGTTTCTTATGGTGTCATTTTGTTTTCTTTGAGAGGTCACAGTTCTGAAGGGCGAAGTAAGGCTCTGTCCACCTGTGGATCCCATGTTGCTGTTGTAGTTTTTTTCTTTGTTCCTTGTATATTAATATATGCCCGACCTACATCTCCATTCCCCTTTGAGAAAAACGTGTTTGTCTTTACAGATGTCCTTACACCATTGTTCAATCCTATGGTATACACTTTCAGGAATAAAGAAATGATAAATGCCATAAAGAAAATGTGGAGGAGGATGGTAGTGGTTTCTGGTAAACAATAAATTTTTGTATTTACAAGACCGAGGAGATGGCTCAATGGGTCCTTTGTTTGATTCCTTATTACTCATGCTCAAAGCCAGGTATGGTAGATAATCTTTTACCTACTGTTGCTGAATCAGAACCAGGCAGATGCTTGGGATGAACTGGGCAAGGAATCTTTGATTAACACAACTAGCTAAAGACCTAGTCCCAGACCTTTCCTTAAGAAAACAGGTAAAGAAATGGGAGCTCACCAAGGCCAGCTGGACTGGGACTGAAAAAGCATGGGATAAAACCGGACTCCCAGAACATGGCCGACAATGAGGGCTGCTGAGAAGCCAAGGACAATGGCACTGGGTTTTGATCCTACTGCATGTACTGGCTTTGCAGGGGCCTAGCCTGTTTGGATGCTCACCTTCCTAGACCTGGATGGAGGGGGGAGAACCGTGGACTTCCCGCAGGGCTGGGAACCCTTACTGCTCTACGAACTGGAGAGGGAGGCAGAGGGGAGTAGGGGAAAAGGGTGGGAAATGGGAGGCGGGGAGGAGGCAGGGAGGAGGCAGAAATTTTTAATAAAAAATCATAAAGACAATATTTAAATCAAAAAAGAATGATAAAAAGGATCTTTTAACACCTCCCGAAGGCTTCTCAGGCATGTGAATTTGACCTACATTTTCTACATGTTCTCACATACATTCACCCAATAAACATACAAAAACAAATCAAATAATTGTATTTAGCTAGCTTCATGTAAAGAAAAGATAAAATACACATACACTTATAAAAGCTCTTCATAATTACACTTATTTAAACAGAACACTATTCTATAGAGAATGCATTAACACTGTATATGAGAAATACTTTCAGAAGATCATAATTTTTCTATGCATTGAACACTCATATTGTCATATATAATTTAAAGTCAGTTTAAATAAACATATACATTTTAAATAGAGCATTCAGGAATGATGCTGTAAAGTTTCACAAAAATTTTATAGTTCCCATGTTGAATTTATTTTATGCACTCACCTACCAAAACAACAAAAAAATCCATGACAGAATAAGAACTAATAGAAAGAAAATCAAACTAAATTGAACTCTATATTCTTAAAAATCTAAGGAACCATGGAAAGAGACTAAGATATTAAAATACCTATGAAAAATTGGTCTTGAAATTAGGACAAACAAGCTGAACATATTACAGAATATAGATTTCTTTGTGACACTAATATTATATTAACTAGAATTATACAGAGAGAAACATAATTAGAAACCTTATGTTATTTTTTCAAATTTAATATATGAAGATAAGATTTATTTTTCAGATGGAATTTCACTATATATTACTGGCTGGCTATGGAGACCCAACTGGTGTCAAAATCTCAGGGATCTGCCCAGCTATGCTTTTGAAGTGCAATGATTAAACTCATGCACAAACAAATTTATAGGAGAAAGAATTTTAAATCATAAAGGATTTGTGAGATGTTGAAACTGTTCTACGAAGGATAACTGACATCAAACACTATTGCATATATTCCCTTTTTGTAAATAGTTCTCTTTTCTTAATTCTATCTTTTGATAATTAAATTTTTGAATAATTTTAGTATTTTTTCTTGCATTCACTTTCCTAAGGCATTTTCACAAATTGTTGTTAGCTTATATACTGATTCTAATAGAAATAATTTTCAATTAAACAAAGCTGGTAGAAAATGCCAACAATGGTTTAAAAAGGCAGTCATGGATACAAAAATGTTAGTCTCTGATAGCTGGCCATTACTGAATAAGTGTTATCTGATATGAGATATAACTCATGTCATGCATTGCCCACTGAAACCATCATGAACATATTTTGCCTCCATCTTTCTTTTGAGAATCTCATGAAACCAAACCTGTCTTGGTAAGTTCAAAATCTTATATCGAATTGCATTACCATTCAAAACTATTATTGAAATCTCTCAACCTTATACACTTTATGCCTCTTTAGTTTCTTTTATGTGTCTGGTAAACAAGAAAAGCTCTACCTATCAAATCTTAATTTCCCTCAGAGATCCAAAAGGGAAATAATTTTATCTAAGTAAGCAGGAAGTATGAACAAGCAACTTCCAAAATATGTGAGAAATGACAGAAAGAGGTGATTCACTGGTCAGTCACCCAGGTTTCTCATGCAACACTGGACATACATCTTTGGCTTAAAGGCCAAGAATGTTGTGCAGACATTTTTATGTAGTAGGATTTTTGAAGTACTGTCCTGCCTTTTCTTGACAAGATTGCCAATCACTTTGTTTTGTGTCCTGCTTGTAAAATTAGCATATTGTCAGCAGTCAAGGCAAGAGCCATTTCCTGCCCAGTGGCTTATATTTGCCACATAGAAAGTACTCTCTATATGGAGTTTCCTTGATTCCCATCATCTTCTCTAACATAGATTGATGCTGCCAAAAGCAGAAATGCCTCATTGTCCTTAAAAAAATAAGTTATTTTATTAAAAAAAATTAAATGCAATATTCTGCACTTGCATGAAGGGTTTGAAGACATCCTGTGTACCTACAATATATCTGTTTGAACTAGAAAATATAACTAAAATGACTGCAAGTTTGATTATAAGAGGTGACTAACTACTAATCTGCATTTCTTATTATTCTAAATATTTGATAATAATAACTTGCAGGGGCTAAAATTTCAGTTACATTGTTAAATTAACTGTATGGGTACAATACCTTGAGCAAGATTGGAAACACATGTAGAATGTTTTAACAAAATTAATCTCTTTTTTATCAGTATACAAAATTTGCACACAATCTTTAAAAGTTCAATCCAGTGTAAAATATTTAAAACTAGTCATTGCTTTTTAAAAGAAGATCCAATAATCTTTTTTATCTTATTTATAACCTCCCTTTTTCCTTTTTCACAGTAAATTCAATAATCTACCTATCTATTTATCTATATCCCCCTTTTTTTTCTTTTCAAAATATGAACCTTAAATCTAATTTCCTTTGTTTGGCGTTTTCCTGACCTTTACCAATAACAACTTGTAACCAGTTCCCCTAAACAATAACAAATATCCATAACCCAATAAAAGACCAAAAAACAACCGACCCCACATCTTAGGAATGGGGGCATTGTTTTCTTAAATTTACTTCCTATTGTATAGGGGTCCTAAAAAGACAAATTTGGGTTAATTGTTAATTCATGGGATGATGGAGGAGTGTCTATGTGTTACTTTCATTATTAATAAAGAAACTGCCTTGGCCCTTTAAGAGACAGAAAATTAGGTAGGTGGAGTAGACAGAACAGAATTGTGGGAGAAAGGAAGCAGAGTTGGGGAGATGCTTCAGGCAGTCACCATATGCAGTCACCATGCCTCTCCTCTCTGAGATGGATGCAGGTTAAGATATCTCCTGGTAAGCCACCCCTCCTGGTGCTATATAGATTACTAAATATGGGTTAGTCAAAATGTGAGAGTTAGCCAATAAGAGGCTGAAACTAATGGGCCAGGCAGTGTTTAAAACAATTGTTTCCATGTAATTATTTTGGGTAAAGCTAGCTGGGTGGCAGGATGCAGCCCTGCTGCTCTATTCTACAATGGGAGAGGTAGCTGTATCATTTGTTGTCCAGTGTCTGCGTAATGGTAAAGTGCAGGGCTTGTCTCAAGTCCTAGCCAATTTGAAATTGTTCTGCACAGTTTTTAGTTCAAAGCCAATCTTTGGGTGCTATTTGTCAGTTTGGTTGTATCATCATAGCCCTTGTGGAATCACCATTATGGGGCCCCATCCTCTTTGGAAGACTTCAAAGATCACTGTTAGACATGATCATGGTTCATTGTAGAAAACTAATAGAGATTCAAACCAAGAATCTTGTACAGTGAGGTAGATGAAGCAGTTTTTTAAATTAGTATTCTATATGATCATTACTATCATGACAAGAAATTTAATATATATTATAAATTTTGAGATTTTTTTATACATTAAAATAAGATGTTAAAGAGTCAATTTAAACCAATGGATTATGAGGTTATTGGCAATACAATAGTCTCTTAATTTTGTTTTTTCTTCTGTCCCATATCAGATTGTTCTTCTGACATGAGACAGAGATTTTGCATTTTATTTAACAAGCATTCTTGTGTTTAGAAAGGGAGAGAGTCATACTCAAACTCCAAAGACAGCTTTAGCCTTTAATTGGACTTGGACTACAAAAAGACCATTTGTATTGCATATCGGTAGAGAAAAGCAAAATCAAACTTTTGGGAAGATTTATGAAACTTTGTGTAGTGTTAGCTTTGGGCTGGCCTGCTTTTCACCCTGCCCTGCTCCTGGCTGCCTGGCTAGCTTATGCCCCGAAATAACATCACACAAATTGTATTCTTTTAAATACTGCCTGGCCCATTATTTTCAGCCTCTTACTCACATCTTGATTAACCCATATCTAATAATCTGTGTAGCACCATGAAGTGGTGCCTTACCGTTTAGTTTCTAGCATACGTCCATCTTGGGCTGGAGCTTCATCGCGTCTGGCTTCTCTCTGAGGAGAGGCACAGCAGTCTGCCTAACTTAGGAGAGGCGTGGCATCTGACTGAGCCATCTACCTCACTTCCTTCTTCCTGTTCTGTCTACTCCACCCACCTAAGGGCTGGCCAATCAAATGGGCCAGGCAGTTTCTTTATTAGCCAATGGGAGTCCTCCATCAACTTTGTCTTCTTTGAATGTGATAACCAATAGATAAATTTACTCTTCTTTTCTTGGGACATTTTTTCTGGATGATTTGTCATTGTTCTTTACATGCCTCATTTGTCTAATGGTCTTCAGATTCCTTAGTTGAATGCCATTATTGTCCTGGAAAAACAGAAATTAAAACCCTTCACCAACACTAATTTCAGGGAGGTTCTTTTTTAGAAAGTGTTATCTGATCAAATGGAAAACATTTGTTAGTTTTATAGGCTAGTTTAGATTAAATGGCCATGCTGCTTGACAAATAATCATCTTTTCTAATTAAGAGGTCTGTCTTTTTCAATTCAAATCTTTATTAATTTTATGGTATCCATAGCTTTTATTGTCCTGTGAAAACAAGCAAAACCCCTTGCCCAAAATAACATATATGCTAGTTTCCATTCTGAGGCCATCACATATTTAAAATATACTGGCTTCTTTTTTGCATTTTTTATTAAAAATTTCCATCTCCTTCCCTCCTCCCACTCCCCTCCCCTGCACCCATACCCCCACTCCCTCCCTCTCCAGGCCAAAGAGCCCTCTACTGGCTTCTTTAATTCTGCATTTTTTTATTATCCAAGGTCTTTGGCAGTTGTCATTCATTTCTCATTAGCCTTTAGAAAATTGAAAGTCAATAAATTATGTGATCTATTTCTAGGGGGTCTTTATTACCACTTTCTGTTATTTTAACATAACCTTTAGGGTTCCATTTGATCTCTCTACAACTGCTTGCCCTGTAGGATTTTGTGATATACATGTAATATGCTTTATAGTATAATCAGCAAAATTCTGTTTCATTTTCTTAGAAATATATACTGAAACATTGTCAATCTTAATAATAATCTCAGGCTCTCTGTCCTTCAGTCAAGGTAGAATAGGCTCACATCTTTGTGAGTTTACACAATTCCTCCCTTTTAATTTTATTTAATAAATCCTTTGCTTCTGCTATAGGACAGATGACTATGTCTGTCTTGGGAGTCATTTTCCAGACTTACCCATAATTAGTACAAGCATTCCCTCAAGTATGTTCTGTCTTAGGTTACCTTGGAGTAAAAGACCTTCACTGTCTCTAAAGTCCAGTCTCTGTGAATAAATGGTTAAGGGAGGATTTATCTCTAGGTGCTGTGTACCTTTCAACCAATTTTCTGTCAAGAGATTGAATCATATGTAAGCAAATAATGCTTTATGATTCATATGATCCTGTGGCTACATTATTTCTTTTTTTTTTCTTCTTTTTTTTTTATTTTTTTTTTAAAAATTTCCATCTCCTTCCCTCCTCCTCCCCCCTCCCTCCCCTCCTCCTCCCCCTTCCTTCCCCTCCTTCTCCCCCTTCCCTCTCCCCTCCCCCTCCACCCATACCTCCCCTCCCTCCCTCTCAAGGCCAAGGAGCCATCAGGGTTCCCCACTCTATGCTAAGACCAAGGTCCTCCCAACTCCCCCCAGGTCCAGGAAGGTGATCGACCAAGCTGAGAAGGCTCCCACAGAGCCCGTCCATGAAGAACAATCAGAGCCCAGAGCCATTGTCCTTTGCTTCTCAGTCAGCCCCCGCTGTTGGCCACACTCAGAGAGACGGGATAATGACCTGAGGTGGGAAGCCTTATGTGGATTTATCATGTAAAAATTTTCTTAGACAAGCTCTAATCTTCTTCTAATAATGAACTATTAGAATAATGAACCTGTTAATGAAACATGAACAGGTCATTACCAGGAATCTAGCACAAACACACAATTTGTCAAATCACAATTCTCTTATATCTATTCTAATAAAAAGACAAAAAAGGTTTGGTGATGAGCTATAAGTCTTTTTTTCTCTCCATTAGTCCAACTGCATTGCTGCTTCTAAGTTTCAAAGATAAGTCTGACCTGTCTCACTCTCTGAGCATTGGCAGAAACTTTTAACATGTCTCTTTACCTTAGAGGGTAGATTTTCCGGAGGTCTCAGTTCTAAGGTCTTTTCTTTCAACAGCAGATTGATCACTATACTGGCAAAAATATGTTCTGTGCTTCAAGATACAGTATGGATAAACTGTCAAACATTTAGTCAATGTTCCTGGACCAGTTCCAATGTAACAATCCACTGTAAAAAAAAAAAGTCACACTGTTCTGGAGGATGAGTCAAAAACTCCAGTAGGAAATAGGAAACATACATTTTGGCAGCCTTCTATAAATGATCAAAAACCAAAGCTAAGAATACATATAAATGATATTGTAATTGAGGGATTAGTAGACACAGGTGTGGATGTAACTATCATTTCTCCAGAATCTTGATGTCCAGATTGGCCTCTTCAAAAGGCAGATATTCCATTGCAAGAAATTGGAACCCTTTCTCAAGTAAACCAAAGCATGATGTGGGTTGAATGCATAGGGTCAGAAGGACAGAAAGAAAGGTTGAGGGCATATTAGCTAATATTACAGTGAAACTCTTGGGCCATGACCTGTTGCAGCAATGGAATATTCCAGTTAACATTCCTGCAGTCCCCCAAACTCATGTTTCTGGGATGGATGTGATAAATTATTATAAAAATAGATCACCAGTTATTCAGGCTGTACAAGAAGACAAAGCAACTAGAAAACCTTCAGAGGTACTAACAGCCTTTCCTTTAACGTGGTTTATTCATAAACTAAGATGGGTTTAACAATGGCCTTTATTGGAGGACAAACTGCAGGCTTTACAACAGGTGGTACAGGAACAATTAGATGATCACCATATTGAAGAATCAACCTACCCTTGAAATTCCCCTGTATTTTTTGTTAAAAAGAAATCAGGAAAATGGAAAATGGTGACAGATCTAAGAGCTGCCAACAATTTTATCCAGCCTATGGGCCAACTAAAGTCTGGAATGCCTCTGTATTCTCTATTACCAAGAGGATAGCCTCTGATAGTTACTGATTTAAAGGATTGTTTCTTCACTATTTCTTTACAAGTAAAGAATAGAGAAAAATTTTGTTTTCATAGTGCCTGCTTAAAATAATTCTCAGCCTACTAGCAGATACCAGTAAATGGTCTTCCCACAGGGAATGCTGAGTAGTCTCACTCTGTACCAATACTTTGTAAATCAGCCATGGAAAATGATATGCAAGCAATTTCCTAAGTCTATGATTTACCATTACATGGAAGGTATTTTTTCATCTGACTCAAATGCAGATACTTTAGAAAGAATGTTTGAAGAAGTAGAAAACAAAAACTTTTACCTAAATGGAAATTACAAATTGCTCCTGAAAAAAAATACAAGGAAAAGATTCTGTCAATTACCTAGGTTACAAAATAGGTTTACAGAAAATTAGAACACAAAGGGCACAAATTAGGAGGGGCTGATTGTAGACTCTGAATGACTTTCAAAGATTGTTAGGAGATATTTCCAGTGTATGACCAGCTGTTGGGATAACACCTGTCATAATAGTTCATTTAAACAAAATCTTAGATGATGACAAAGACTTAAACAGTCCCAGAGAATTAACAGCTGAAATGGAAAAAGAATTGATGGTCGCTGAAGAGAAATTACAGGAAGGACATTTAAGTAGAGTGAATCCAAATCTTAATTGTATTCTAGTCATATTACCTTCCAGAATTTCTTTTACAGAAGTTTTAATGCAGAGAGAAGATATTATCTTAGAATGGATCTTTTTTTTCCACATAAGCCAAGTTTTTTTTTAAAAAAACTTATGTGGAAAATCTCTGAATTAATTATAAAAGGAAAATTGAGACTTTGTCAATTAGCAAGTATAGGCCCAACAGAAATTATAGTTCCTTTTAATGCTGATGAAATTTAAAAATTATGGGAAGACAATGAACCTTGGCAAAGAGCTTTTTCTATTTTTTTCAGAGAAATAAATAGCAATTATCCCAACTGATATAATTAATCTTATAAAGAAAACTACTTGGTTTCTTCCCCAAATTATACATGAAGCACCAATAACTGGAGCCCATACATTTTATATAGATGCAAATAAATCAGAAAAGGCAGGTTACAAATCAGAAGAATTAAGTAAAGTGGAAAAGCCCTTATAATTCTGTCCAAAAGGCAGAATTATATGTTATTCTCATGGTACTAAGAGATTTTAAAGAACCTCTGAATATAGTTACTGATTCACAATATGCAGAAAGAGTTGTTTTGCATATTGAAACTGCTGAATTTATACCAGATGATACAGAATTGACTTCATTATTCATACAGGTTCAAGCTATAATCAGGAATAGGCTTTGTCCCATATACATAACACACATCTGATCCCATACTGTTCTACCAGGCCCTCTAGCACAAGGTAATGTAGAAATTGATCAATTATTGATTGGAAGTGTGCTGAAGGTCTCAGAATTTTATAGAAACATCATGTCAATAGCAAAGGTTTAAAGAAAGAGTTTTCTATTACATGGCAAAAAGCTAAAAAGATAATAAAGAGATGTCTTACTTGCTCTTTCTATTAACCAAACAGCACTACCTGCAGGAAGTAACCCAAAGGGTACTCAAAGGAATGCAATCTGGTAGATGGGTGTGTTCCATTTTGTAGAATTTGGAAAACTAAAATATGTATACCACACCATTAACACTTATTCGGGTTTTCGATGGGCAACTTCCTTGAGCTCAGAAAGGCTGATTCAGTAATCACACATTTATTAGAAGTTATGGCCATCATGGGTATAACTACACAAATAAAGACAGACAATGGTCCAACACATGTGTCTAAGAAAATGAAACATTTTTTTGCTTATTATAGTATAAAGCATATTACAGGTATACCAATAATCCTACAAGTCAGGCAGTTATAGAAAGATCAAATTGAACTATAAAGGATATACTAAACAAACAGAAAGGGATGGAAAATACCACAAGAAATTGATTACAGAATGCTTTATTAATCTTGAATTTTTTAATGCTAATGAGAAAGGAAAAACAACAGCAGAGAGACATCGGATAATAGAAAAACCTTCTGAAATAAACCATCCAGTATTTTTCAAGGATATGCTGACCTCACAATGGAAACTAGGAGATGTGATACATTGAAAAAGGGTTTTGCTCTTGTTTAAACATGAGAAGAAAAGCTATGGATACCATCAAAGTTGATAAAGATTCAGTTTGAAAAAGAGAAATCTCTTGAGAAAGAGAGAGGACAGCTCATCCACAGAGGTCACAATCATATAGGTGGTAAGACAACCTCATAAGGGTTGGGGCAGGGTTCTGTTTTTGTCTTTGCAGGAAAATATTCATCTTCAAAGAGTGGAGAGACCTTAGACATCTAGATGCCTAAAGATAAAAAGATAGCTACCCAGAAAGAATCAACAGGCAAAGAAAAATTTGCTTTATGATGCCGTATTATCTGCATGGTAAAATTTGATTATTTGGACACGTATGCATCTCTATTAATAATAAGAGCTGGCTTTGGAGTTGGAGAATGGTTATCCTTCTCAAATTCCAAGCATGTTGTTAAAAGAAAGATTCAGAATTTATGTCTCAAGTCAGGAGCCATCTGGTATGGGACAGAAAAAAGATAGATTTTAAGGAAATATTTTACTTTCTCCATGACCATTTTATTTATAATATATCTTTCATTGAACATACATCTATATGAGTAATACGTAAGTTTTCCACAATGAACAGTGGATTTTCTGCAGTAATTATTGAAGTTTCCAGGAAGAAGATGGGGCCTCAAAACACTGACTCCGCCTGGTTGATATGAAGTCATGATGATGATAACACTACTATAAGACTGGTTTTGGGGTAGCAGCTGTGGAAATGATGGACCTTCTTACAACTTCCTGGCCAGAACTCCAATTAAGAACTTCAAAACAGACAAAAAAAAGACCCTATTGACTTCTCAGAGACCATTTGTAATTATACAAAAAGACAATCTTAAAATTTAACCATCATTTTACTTTTACAGGATCTCATTAAAAAAACATCATCCCCGCGACAGCAGGAAGCAATTCAAGAAAGCAACATCACCTCTTTCAACAAAGTTTGTCCTCACAATTAGAGATACCATCTAAAGGTTGATTATTATTTGGTTAGAGTTGGGAGATGCGGTGAAAATTATGTAGGTCTAGAGATCAAAAAAGAGAAGACTGAATGGGATAATAGGTAATTTAGTATGAACTGATTCAAACTAATAATAGTAATAATAGTGAGTGATAGAGTAAATACTTGTGAGCTATTATTTATGGACAATTTATACTGATATAAATTCTTTTCTATTGATACAAGTTCAAATTATATTTGTTATTTCTGTTTACAATATTTGTACACCTATACAAAGTTATTTTGACATATTGCATGCATGATTGTTTCTACCTCTGTTTAGGACATTTTGTATATTGATACAATTTTAGGATACATTTATAATTTTGCATTATATATTTCTACCTCTGATTAAGATATTTATACATTGTTTACACTTTGATGTCATTGTCCTCCTTTATTGAATAGTTGTTTAAAGATTGTTTAATATTCTGATATGAAGTATTAATCTTTGAGTTATATAGGTATTAAGTATTATAGGTCAATAGTCATTCATGTTTGTGATTCTTAGATAGATACAGATTGTATTATGTATAGATAGGCAACCTTTAACCACTTCAAAGATCTGTAGAATATAACATTTAAATAAATACCTTATGATTCTGTTGACATGAGTTGCTCCTTGAACACTGATCTATTTGTGAGAGAAGAGAATTTTGAGAACCAAAGACACTCCACTTGGAGTTTGTCTTCTTCTTGGCAAAACTGGTCTTTGGGCAAGAAACTGCCTATGCCTCATCCATTAACAAAGTGCATGATGTCTAGACCAGACAAGCAGGATACAAGAAAAAAACTTTAAAATCTTGCCAAGACAGGGTAAGATGGTTTTGAAAATTTTCTGCCTCTGAAAATGGACTGTTAGTTACTCTAGGCATTAGTCAGAATTGGTTACTTTAACATCACAAATGAGATTTTGGGTGATTGCTCAGGCAGTCAGTTTTCTCTATCATTTACTGCACATTTTTGGAAGTTGCTTGGTTCTACGTCCTGCATACTCAGGCCTTCAATGTGGATGAAGATTTGATAATTTGATAATTGAAAAAAGTTACCCTTCTCTTATGATCTAGCCAAGCCATTTCCAATATAAGACTTAGACACCTAGGATAGAATGTTTATTAAAACATTTAGCATATGTTCCTTGCTTAATATTATTTATGCTGGTTGTAATTCTAATCTTATACTTGATATCTCTTCCTAGTATATAGAGTTTTGTATAGGGTTTGGAACTCTCTTATTTAAACAAAATGGGAGGTGCTGTTCTGCACCTTCAGCCAGTAGCCTTTAACATACCAGCCCATTTGGGCATGGTCTCTTATACTATAAATGTAGCTGTAAAGCATGCACTCATTCTCTTGCTTTTGGCTCTTGCTTTCAGCTGCTAGACTCTATTCCTGTTCCATGTTTGTGCACAGATTTATAATCTAGAACAGTGATCTGTAAGTCTCCCCTAAATATTTAGCCCTTTATTATACACAATTCTGTACTGGTGACAGATTATTTTGTATCGTCCACAATCAGGTTAAGGCCATATATAACTAATATAGCAGTAAACCTATGTATTTTTGATAATGGACCATAAATCAATTCATGCTTTTAGGAATGATAATATAAGGTACTATAAAAAAGCAGTCATCTGTTGTGTGACAGAAAGAAGATACAAAATCAGGGATTAAGGCTATAAAGATTCTTCTTTCAATAATTCTAATTAACCCCATACCTATTTTTGCCTCTATGGTACCTTTTTTTTAAATACATGTCTATCAAAATTCAAACTTTCTATTTTGATATAAGTGATGCTTAAATTTTCCACAATGAGCAATGCATGTTTCTACAGTAATCTCTAAAGTCTCCAGGAAATATTTTGGTCTCCACAATAACAATTTTACCTGATTTGCATGATTTCATTCAGCTGATAGACTACTTAAATATACACTTTGGACTACAAAATGCTCAAAGAAATTTCAAGGTGGCCATCTGAGATGATCCAGGCTAACAGACCAGTATAGCCAGGATTTTAAACAAGTTCTGCACATTCCCATTATTCTTAGAATAATGTATGTATCAGTCAGAAACTGATACATAAACCTCTCCAAGGACTTGACAATTAAGGCCAAATTTCTTTTCAGAATCCCCTAAAGATATCATCGTCCAAGACATCAGGAAGTAAATTTAAGAATATGATGTCCACATGCCCAAAAGTTCAAGTGGGTGGTACTTGGTTGTTCAATAGATTATGGATGTTTGACTTTGTTTATGTGGTTAGTTTCAAGTCATCATTGGTAGTGGTTGAAAAAAAGCTAAACAACAGAAATTAAATTTAAAGTTCTTGTTTTGAAAAGAAAATAGAGGAATATAGATATGATAGGATAAAAGGGTAGATTATTGAATCTACTCTAAAAAAAGAGAGACTACAGATATATGACAAAAGGTTAGATTATTGAATCTACTTTTTAAAAACAACATATATACAGAAGGATATACCACATCAAATATCTTATTATCATTCTGTTTTATATATATAAAAGAAAAACATGTATGTACATATATAATTTTTTATTAAAAATTTCCACCTACTCCCCACCTCCCATTTACCTCCCCCTTCTCCCTCCACTCCCCCTCCCTCTCCTGTCTGAAGAACAGTAAGGGTTCCCTGCCCTGTGGGAAGTCCAAGTTCCTCCCCACTCCATCCAGGTCTAGGAAGGTGAGTATCCAAACAGGCTAGCGCCCCCCCCCCCCCCAGAGCCAGTATGTGTAGTAGGATCCAAATCCAGTGCCATTGTCCTTGGCTTCTCAGCAGCCCTCATTGTCCGCCATGTTCAAGGAGTCTGCTTTTATCCCGTGCTTTTTAAGTCCCAGTCCAGCTGACCTTGGTGAGCTCCGATTAGATCAGCCCCACCATCTCGGTGGGTGGGTGCACCCCTCGCGGTCCTGACTTCCTTGCTTATGTTCTCCCTCCTTCTGCTCCTCATTTGGAGCTTGGGAGCTCAGTCCAGTGCTCCAATGTGTGGCTCTATCTCTATCTCCATCCATCGCCAGATGAAGGTTCTATGGTGATATGCAAGATATTCATCAGTATGGCTATAGGATCTGGCCATTTCTGGGTCTCTTCAGCTGCCCAAGAAACTAGCTGGGGTATCTCCCTGGACACCTGGGAACCTCTCTAGAGTCAAGTCTCTTGCCAACCCTAAAATGGCTCCCTTAATTAAGATATATGCATACCTGCTCCCATATCCACCCTTCGTATATCCCAAGCCTCCAACTCCCCCAAGCTCTCCCCATCCTCCCCTTCACACTTTTCTCTCCCCATCTCTCCTTATCCTCATCCCACCCCACCCCCAAGTTCCCAATTTTTGCCCAGCAATCTTTTTTTTAAATTTTTTTCTCATTTCTTATATTAAAGATTTCCATCTCCTTCCCTCCTCCTCCTTCTTCCTTCCCCTCCCTTCCACCCTTACGCCCACTCCCTCCCTCTCCGAGCCAAAGAGCCATCAGGGTTCCCTTCACTATGTTAAGTCCAGGGTCCTCCCAGCTCCCCCTAAGTCCAGGAAGGTGAGCAACCAAACTGACAAGGCTCAAGTGAGCCCGTCCATGTTGTAGAGTTCATGTTCATCGCCATTGTCCTTGGCTTCTCAGTCCTCTTCCACCGTCAGCCACATTCAGAGAGTCCGGTTTGGTCCCCTGTTCCATCAGTCCCATTCCGACTGGACTTGGTGGTCTCCCGTTAGATCTGTCCCACCGTCTCAATGGGTAAACGCACTCCTCCCGGTCCTGGCTTCCTTGCTCATGATCTCCCTCCTTTTGCTCCTCGTCAGGACCTGGTGCTGGCATAACTGGATGTCAACCTGTAGAAGAATGAAAGTAGATCCGTGTCTATCACCATGCACAAAACTCAAGTCCAAATGGATTAAAGACCTCAATATCAATCTGAACACACTGAACCTGTTAGAGGAGAAAGTGGGAAGTACTCTACAACATTTGGGCACAGGAGACCGCTTCCTATGTATAGCCCCAGCAGCACAGACATTAAAGGCAACATTGAATAAATGGGACCTCCTGAAGCTGAGCAGCTTCTGTAAAGCAAAGGACACTGTCACTAAGACAAAAAGGCAGCCTACTGACTGGGAAAAGATCTTCACCAACCCCGCAACAGACAAAGGCCTGATCTCCAAAATATATAAGGAACTCGAGACTAGACTTTAAAATGCTAATTAACCCAATTAAAAAATGGGGCACTGAACTGGACAGAGAATTCTCAACAGAAGAAGTTCGAATTGCCCAGCAATCTTGACTACTTCCAATATTCAGGAGGATAACATCTGTGTTTCTTTGGGTTCACCTTATTATTTGTCTTTTCTGGGATCATGAATTATAGGTTCAATGTCCTTTATTTATGGCTAGAAAGCAATTATGAGTGAGTATATCCCATGTTCATCATTTTGGGTCTGGGTTACCTCACTCAGAATAGTGTTTTCTATTTCCATCCATTTGCATGCAAAATTCAAGATGTCATTGTTTTTTACCGCTGAGTAGTACTCTAATGCATATATACTCCACACTTTCTTTATCCATTCTTCCATTGAGGGGCATCTAGGTTGTTTCCAGGTTCTGGCTATTACAAATAATGCTGCTATGAACATAGTTGAACAAATGCTTTTGTAATATGATAGGGCATGTCTTGGGTATATTCCCAAGAGTGGAATTGCTGGGTCCTGGGGTAGGCTGATCCAGAATTTCCTGAGAAACAACCACACTGATTTCCAAAGTGGTTGCACAAGTGTGCATTCCCACCAGCAATGGATGAGTGTACCCCTTACTCCACAACCTCTCCAGCAAAGGCTACCATTAGTGTTTTTTATTTTAGCCATTCTGAAAGGTGAAAGATGGTATCTCAACATTGTTTTGATTTGCATTTCCCTGATAGCTAAATAGGTTAAGCATGACCTTAAGTGTCTTTTGGCCGTTCGAACTTCTTTTGTTGAGAATTCTCTGTTCAGTTCAGAGCCCCATTTTTTAAATGGATTAATTAGCATTTTGAAGTCTAGTCTCTTGAGTTCCTTATATATTTTGGAGATCAGACCTTTGTCTGTTGCGGAGTTGGTGAAGATCTTTTCCAAGACAGTAGGCTGCCTTTTTGTCTTAGTGACAGTGTCCTTTGCTTTACAGAAGCTGCTCAGCTTCAGGAGTTCCCATTTATTCAATGTTTCCCTTATTGCCTGTGCTGCTGGGGTTCTAGATAGGAAGCGGTCTCCTGTGCCCATATGTTGTAGAGTACTTTCCACTTTCTCCTCTATCAGGTTCAGTGTGTTCAGATTAATATTGAGGTCTTTAATCCATTTGGACTTGAGTTTTGTGCATGGTGATAGATATGGATCTACTTTCATTCTTCTACAGGTTGACATCCAGTTATGCCAGCACCATTTGTTGAAGATGCCCTCCTTCTTCCATTGTGTACTTTTGGCTCCTTTATCAAAAATCAGGTGTTCATAGGTTTGTGGGTTAAGTCTGGGTCTTCTATACAATTCCGTTGGTCGACTTCTCTGTTTTTATGCCAATACCAAGCCGTTTTCAATACTGTAGCTTTGTAATAGAGTTTGAAGTCAGGGATGGTAATGCCTCCAGAAGAACCTTTATTGTATAAGATTATTTTGGCTATCCTGGGTTTCTTGTTCTTCCATATAAAATTGATTATTGTCCTCTCAAGATCTGTGAAGAACTTTGATGGGACCTTGATGGGGATTGCATTGAATCTATAGATTGCCTTTGGTAGAATTGCCATTTTTACTATGTTGATCCTCCCAATCCATGAGCAAGGGAGATCCTTCCATTTTTCTGGTATCCTCTTCAATTTTTTTCTTCAAAGACTTAAAGTTCTTGTCAAATAGATCTTTCACTTCCTTGGTTAGAGTTACTCCAAGATATTTTATGCTGTTTGTGGCTATCGTGAAAGCTGATACTTCTCTGATTTCCCTCTCTGCTTCTTTATCCTTTGTGTTGAGGAGGGCACCTGATTTTTTGGAGTTGATCTTGTATCCTGCCACATTACTAAAGGAGTTTATCAGCTGTAGGAGTTCTTTGGTGGAGTTTTGGGGGTTACTTATGTACACTATCATATCATCTGCAAATAACAAAAGTTTAATTTCTTCCTTTCCAATTCGAATCTCCTTGATCCCCTTAAGTTGTCTTATTGCTATTGCTAGAACTTCAAGCACTATATTGAAGAGATAAGGAGAGAATGGACAGCCTTGTCATGTTCCTGAATTTAGTGGGACGGCCTTGAGTTTCTCCTCATTTAATTTGATGTTAGCTGTTGGCTTCCTGTAAATAGCCTTTATTATATTTAGGAATGACCCTTGTATCCCTAATCTCTCCAAGACCTTTATCATAAAGGGGTGTTGAATTTTGTCAAATGCTTTTTCAGCATCTAATAAGATGATCATATGGTTTTTTCCTTCAGTTTATTTATATGATGGATTACATTGATAGATTTTCATATGGTGAACCAGCCCTGCATCTCTGGGATGAAGCCTACTTGATCGTAGTGGATAATTTTTCTAATGTGTTCTTGGATTCAGTTTGCCAGTATTTTATTGAGAATTTTTGCATCGATGTTCATGAGTGATATTGGCCTGTAATTCTCTTTCTTGGTTGAGTCTTTGTGTGGTTTAGGTATCAGGGTAATTGTAGCTTCATAAAAGGAATTTGGCAGTGATTCGTGTTTCTATATTATGAAATATCTTAAGGAGTATATGTATTAGGTATTCTTGGATGTTCTGGTAAAATTCTGCTTTGAAACCATCTGGTCCTGGGCTTTTTTTTGGTAGGGAGGTTTTTGATAACAGTTTCTAATTCTCAATGACTAACAAGACTATTTAGATTGTTCACCTGGTCCTGGTTTAACTTTAGTAAATGGTACTTATCTTAAAAAAAACTGTCCATTTCTTTTACATTTTCCAATTTTGTGGCATACAGGCTTTTGTAGTAAGATCTAATGATTCTCTGAATTCCCTCTGTGTCTGTGGTTATGTCCCCCTTTTCATTTCTCATTTTATTAATTTGCGTGTCCTCTCTCTGCCATTTGATTAGTTTGGATAGGGGTTTGTCAATCTTGTTGATTTTCTCCAAGAACCAGCTTTTTGTTTCATTGATCCTTTGGATTTTTTCTGTGTTTCTATTTTGTTGACTTCATCCCTCAGTTTGATTATTTCCAGTCTTCTACTCCTCCTAGGTGAGTCTGCTTCTTTTTTTTTCTAGCGCTTTCAGGTGTGCTGTTAAGTCTCCAATG